>NC_061109.1:9512025-9599658 GCF_015104395.2 Macrobrachium nipponense
ACCACCTATCAGGTAGGAACCAAGGTTTATTTATACCTACAACATATGTTGTTTACCTGTCTATTCCATATAGTAGCTGTCTCTTACCCTCCACCGAAGGGTTGCCAATCAAGCTATGTATATATCTGACAGGTAAGTTGATTGTATGAAAATGATATTGTTATGTTACAATAAGTTTCATACATACTTACCTGGCAGATATATACAATTAAAAGGCCCACCCAGCCTCCCCGCAGGAGACAGGTGGAAGAGAGAAATATGATAGAAAACGGGGATGGTCCTAGTCCTGCCGCCCAGGGCAGGCGGTAGATCACCTTGGACCTACCTGTAGCGAGTGGCGCGAAATTTGAATTTCTGTCGGGGACGACGGAGTCTTAGCTATGTATATATCTGCCAGGTAAGTATGTATGAAACTTTATTGTAACATAACAATATCATTTTAAAATGTGTATGAAAATGTATTACGTATAGGGTATTTTTTTATTTCTGTGCTGAAATATGATGAAAGAAAAGGCAGCTTTTGAAACTGCCCTTCACGTTATCAAATACGATGTTTTCATCTTTCGTTCTTGTAAGCCGCCGTCTGCCGCTCTTCCGAAAAAAAATAGTTAAAAAGAGTGCAAGATCGATGTGTCGATTTTTAAAAATGTTTATGCTTTTATGTTTGAAATGTGTATGAAAATATATTACGTATAGGGTATTTTTATTTTTGTACCAAATATGATACAAATTAAAGCAGCCTTTGTAACTACGCTTCACGTTCTCAGGGGATTTTTTTTCATGTTCGTTCTTGTCCGCCACTGTTCCGGAAAAATGCACGGTGTATTTTATTAATATGCATCTTTTCCATAAAATCTTTTAAAAACATTCATTACTTCACTGTATCCAATAATAGTGTATGTATTCTCATATTATTCTTGTATTATAAGTACTACAGCAAATCTAAGCCAATATTCTGCGGAGCGGCCAATGTTGTGGTTTGAAATCAGCTGATGGCGAATACAAGTTTGTTTCGCCATAACGCAATTCTAAGCGAATTCTCTTGCTTCTAGTTAGCATAAAAGAATATCTAGATACTTGACTTATAGAGACCAAGGTTATGTTTCCTTATACGTGTTTTTAGGTGGAAATATGAATTGAATATGTCTCGTTGTGAATGTGAACTTTTTTTTCGTTAACAGATTACGTTGGCGGCAAGTTTATTGTGTAAAAAAATTACGTGATTCTGTTCGCAATTCTCCTTTATATCATAGTAATACGAACTTTACGTTATTTATCTTATATTGGCGTGAAACCAACAGTAAAATGTGTTTTTTCAAGCACATTAGTTTTGATTAACCCTTAAACGCCGAAGGGGTAAATTAAAAATCGTTCTTCTGTGTGCGGGGGGGCGTCGGGGGGGGGCGGTCTCGGAGTGAGAGCAGAAGCAGATAAAATATTTTTTTCAAAAATCACAGCGCGCTTAGTTTTCAAGATTAAGAGTTCATTTTTGGCTTCTTTTTGTGTCATTGCCTGAAGTTTAGTATGCAACCATCAGAAATGAAAAAAATTATCATTATCATATATAAATAATGCGATATATGATAGCGCAAAAAACAAAATTTCATATATATAATTATATTCAAATCGCGCTATGTGCAAAACTGTTTAAAGCTAATGAGTTAATTATTTTTTTCGTGTAATGTACACTAAACTGTGATCATTTTAGTATATAACACATTGTAAAAACGATAAAAGCAACACAGAGAAAAAAATAAAAATATCACAAAATGATGCATGAATTCATAACGAGCGGACGTAAACAAATATTTTTTTTAAAAATTCACCATAAATCTAAATATTGTCCTAGAGGACTTCCAATTTGTTTCAAAATAAAGACAAATGATTGAATATTACTATACTGTAAGAGTATTAGCTTACAACTGCAGTTTTCGACCATATCTGACGAGTTAAAGTTGACCGAATGTCGAATTTTTTTATATATATTTATTATGTGCAATTAATTCAAAACTTAGAAAGAAAAGCTACAACCTTCAAATATTTTTCGTTTTATTCTACATAAAATTGCGCACATTTTTTCATATATAAAACTCTATGAAATGCTAATAGAATGGAGCAAATAAAATTCCGAGAAATGCGACGTACACATTTCAGAGATTTGCGGCGGAGAATCCGCGCGCGGAGGGAAGGAGGGAAGAATTTGTTTTTTTTTTTTTTAAATTCACCATAAATCTAAATATTGTGCTAGAGACTTCGAAAAATCAAGATGAGAATAAATGACTGAATATTTAATAGACTGTAAGGGTTTTTAGCGTTACAATTTGGCTTTTTTGTTTTTTTCGACCATTTCGGTAGAGTCAAAGTTTGACCGAACGTGGTTTTTTTGGTTTTTTTTTTCTATTTATCGTGATTTTTATATGCAATATTTCGAAAATGAGAAACGCTACAACCTTCAATTTATTTTTTGTTGCATTCTGCATGAATTGCGCACATTTTTCATATATAAAACAATTTTATGTAAGCTAATTTAAAATGGGTGGTAAACATTACCACAATCCACACGTATGATTTTTTTTGAAGAGTTACCGCGCGGACGTAAGGAAAAAGTATTTTTTCCATAAATTCACCATAAATCTAAATATTGTGCTAGAGACTTCCAATTTGTTGCAAAAATGAAGGTAAAATGATTGAATATTACTAGAATATAAGAGTTTTAGCTTAGAGTTTGAAATATTTTTTATGTAAAAAAATATTTCAAAACTGATAAAAGTTACCACCATGGTGTGTTTTTAGTTGTTATTATGCATGAAATTGCACACATTTCCATATATAAAACTTCATGTAACGGCTAATTTAAAAGTGGTGCAAACATTACCAAAAATCCACATGTATGATTTTTTCAGAAGAGTTACCCAGCTGCGGACGTAAGGAGAAAGTTTTTTCATAAATTCACCATAATCAAAATATTGTGGTAGAGACCTTCAATTTGTTGCAAAATGAAGGTAAATGATTGAATATTACTAAAATATGTATGAGATTTTTAGCTTACAATTGCATTTTTTTCGACCATTTCGGTAGAGTCAAAGTTGACCAAAGGTTGAAATTTTGGCACTTATCGTTATTTATATGATATCTCAAACTGATAAAATCTACAATCATGAATATTTTTTTAGTTGTATTCTACATAAAAACTGTGCACATTTTCATATTTAATATTCCATGTAAACGGCTAATTTAAAATGGTACAAAAATTATGTCAAAGTGACGAAATAATTTCCGAGATATGTCACCGATACTTTTAGTGCGGCAAGAAAGAAATTCGCGCTTGCGCGCCTGCATAACGATTGTAAACAAAATAACACCTTGATCCGTGAACTCCCAGCATCCCCCAAGGCGCGTGATTCAAGATTTTTCGGCTGCCATGCCTATAAGTATTTTTTCCGTGAACTTTTAAAAAAACTTTTGTATTGTCAACGTAAAATACGTCCAGTCGGCACTCGAGAGAGAAAAAATGTCGACGTAAAAATACATCCAGTTTGGCGTTTTAAGGGTTAAAATGATTTTATCTCAATTTTATCTATGGTTGTGTTTGATGGCATATGTTTTTTACTGAGTTTTATCCTTGTTGCCGATGTACAATAATAGTCATTAACAGCTTGAACAGGTTTCTCAGCTTCAGTTATAACTAGGTTTATATTTAGCAGTATATTTTCTGATTGATCTTTGATATATAGCGAATAAAGTTATTACATTAAGATATCTCGGTTCTATTCTATACATAACGCCATTTATAACAACTACAGTAATAGTGTGCTGTAGTACGATGATTGAAATACAAGCCAAACGGATGTTATCCAATTCGATTGCACCTAGGGGAGAAAAAAAAAAAAAAAAAAAAAAAAAAAAAAAGTTTTCTCGTTTCAGTCGTTCATGGTTGTACACGTTCACGCAACGAGTATAACGTTTTAAAAAAAAAAAACCATACTTTCTATCCTTCTCTTTTGCTGTTACTGAACTTAGTAAACTAGAAGATGGAATATAGTTAGGCTATTGTAATTTGGTTTCTCATAACATCGGACTATCATAAGAAGAATGATCGTAAACTTGAACACTACAGCTACCTGTACACTGTATAAACCTTATTATATCTCTACATACTCTAGACACCCAAAGGATTAAAGCTAGGCTTTTTTCACTTTACAGTATTCATAATGCTATAATGTACTGTACAGTAAATTCTATAGTATATATTGCATAATATAATTTTACTTATTGCGCCATTGTGGGATTAGGCGCGCTTTTTGACTGGATCTAGAGTTTCGAAAGGTGTGCAGCGGCCGTAGGCTTTAAAATCGCTTAGCGTTGAAAATCACTTAGCGTCGGCTGCCAGGGAAACGGAAAACCCCTGCCGCTAACCGAGGGCCGCCTGTGCATAGTTTGTTTTTTTTAGTAAGATTTATTGGTAAGCCCTTTTAACATGCCAAAATTTTACTTCTGAGCAAATAATGTTCTGTTCATCAGGGTCGTCTGTGGAGAAGGAAAGTAGTGGTAATATTGATATTCAACACTTTAATGTACTATCACTCATCCTTTGTCTTGTCTACTGTGTCTGCCATATGAGAATGAATCTTTATGACTGCAGTTATAATTGTTTTTGTGAGATTACAGATATAATTTTCTTTCTTTTTAATGATACCTTTTTTTTTATCTACTATTTTAATTAACAATAATTTTTTACTCTTAATCCAGAGGTCTAGTACCATAGTTGTCAAGCAAAGATAACTTTCCTCTCAAGTTAAGAGGGGCCTTTGGAAAAAATAATCTTTGACTTCTCAGATGCTTGGCAAATTTCCAAAATTGTTCGGGAATAAATATCCTTCAAATCTTTGAAATAGTCTATTCTTGCTGCCTTGAAAGAAAGTAATGCTGCTGTGGGCCATATGTGGGACTATTACGTTTTTGCAGTGTTGCTTTGTAAGTGGTTCCATTGCTTTCTTATAGTTCTTAACCATGCTGTATGTTCTTCTCACTGAGCTGTTATCTTATGTCAGTTTGCCCTGTCCATTAACCATTCTTATGGAATGACAGATTGTAAGAAAATAATATTGATGATAACCAATTTCTTTTTACTGTTAATTTTTTCAGAGATGAAAGGAAGTGGCGCCAAGTGGGGGTAGATGTTTTATGTTCTGGTGCATGTCCTTTCACCAAATGTTTACAGAACTCCACAAGAATCATTACAGGCTTTCAAGTGGTTCTGCAAGGTAAGCCATGTTTCATGTTTCATTGTTGAAAGAATTTTTGTGAAAAGATATTAACCAGGAAATTAACTTGTCAGTTACTGAAAACCATTTAATCATAAATAGCTTTAAATGTGTGGAATGGATTTAGACAAGCCAATTTTGACACTGGTATTTTTTTCCAATTTTCTTCAAGATTGGAAATTTGGGTCCTTGTTGGCAGAGGTGAAAATGAATGATAGAGATAGATGCTTAGAAATGTATGTCATCAGTTTTCAGGTTTTTACAGCCACCTTTCTCTTGTAGAGAAGGCAACCAAGGCATGGAAACCTTTTGATCAAACCTCTCTATTGGCCGTAGAGGACTGTGTAAGGGACCCTCATAGCATAGCAAAGTACTATTATGAATTGAACTTTAAAATACTGACACATACATTCTAAAATAGAGATTTTTCTAAAATAGAGATTTTTCTATTGTTCATATTTAGAACAATTTTTGGTTCTTAACATAATGGCAAATCTTCTAGCGCCAGCAGGAAACCAGTAAAAAACATTTAAAATTGTGATGCAAGGAATTGGTGTTATCTGGGATCAGCCATTGGGATGAGTGAGGAGACAACTGCCAACAAACTCTTCTGTACCCATGGGTTTCATCATCTCAAAAAGCAAGATCTTAAGAAGTAATCATAGCAAGACTCCACATAGGTGTTGATTTTCTTATGGTCATTTAATGACAACCCTCATTCTGACACAATGAAATGTAATGGATGCCAAGTTCCTATGACTGTCCAGCACTTACTCGTGAATGCCCAAATTGGATTCAGCAGAGACATTTATTTTTGAGATCCAACAATGTCAGGAATTCTCACTGAAGGCAGGGATTTATCACTTAACAAAATGATTGTGTTCATAAGCAGTCAGTTTTTTTGGATAGTCTAGTTTTTTTTTTTTTTTTTTTCTCAGGTTGATTCCTGGAAATAGCCTGAGAAGAGCCATGTTAGTCTTAGAGGTCTGGTTAAACTAATCTTTTATCCTATCCTCACCTCATGATCCATTTCAATTTCTTCATTATCACCTTGCTGGTAGAACATGAGTTGACCTTCCACCTGAAAGCATACATTTTTTTCTCTACCTATTTTTCCTGGTTTGATTTATGTCGAAGATTATAAGTTGCTACGTTATTTGTGTCTTGACTTTTAATGTGCAAACCCCAAAACTCATTCTAAGCCTAAGCCTGAGAGGGAAATATCCTGTTATTAGCTGACTACCCTTGCGCTTGTTGTTTTCTTGGTTTGATTAGACTGATTCTCAATTCACTTTGCAGTAGATGCAGGTCTAATGCTTGTAACAACTAATCCTTGTCATGAGTGTTGGTCTTGGTCTCCTGAACAGTGGAGGATCTTTGCCAAGTACAGGCAGCATAGGAGGAAGTCGGAGGCACCAACTTGGGGAGCGTTCTCTCCTCCTTCGATGAATGATTCTAAAGTTCCCCTTCATTCTCCCTCTTCCTTGTCCAGATTTCCCCCAGTTGTGTCTATTTCTTTAGAAGGTTTCATCCCTTTCCATTCTTTCCTGGCCTTGCCCTTTTGAAGTTTTGGTTAAAGGTTCAGGAGATATTATTCCTTATGCTGCCCCCACTCTTTTGGGTGGGTTGCAGTTTTCCAGCTTGGGAGGGTGGAAGTAAAGCCATCTTGTTCTTCTGTTTCAGGATCGGATGCACAGAAGATGGTGAGCATTTGGGCCTCATTAGGCTTATCAGGGGTCCAACACCTTAGATGGTGTGTTATCCCCCACTTTCCCCGTGTTTTGTGTTGGCCTGTGTCAGCCACCATGACAGATCCCAGTCCTCTTACCCATCACCTCTGCTAGATCGAGCTCTGCGGTTCCTGGTGCATCTCATGTGCCCTCAGTCTTCCCCGTGCATCATCTAAGGTGGTCTGATGTTAATGCAACTTCTCGGTTCCCAGCTGAGCCCCCATGACAGTTTCAGACCACCAGCTCTCCCTGCACCTGTGCATAGAGCCTCGGTTTCTGTGATTCCTCAGCTTTCATCAGTATTCTCTGCGGTGAAAACATCTGCCCCAGCTCCATCGCCAGATTCTTTTGTTCAAGCTATGGTAGACAGTAAACATTATTTTTGTACATGCAACTTCCCCGGCATGATATATACTTAGCTACAGTCTCCGACGTCCACGACAGAAATTCAAATTTCGTGGCACACGCTACAGTAGGTCAGGTGATCTACCCTCCCGCCGCTGGGTGGCGGGGACTAGGCACCATTCCCGTTTTCTAATCAGATCTTCTCTGTCGCCGGCATCCAACAACACCATTGTTGGTTCCTCCTGACCTGTGATTTTCGTATTTCGTTTGCTGTTGATCTTCTTGGACTGTCTTTTGGTGAAGTATTTGGATTGTTGGCTTGGCATACTTTATTGTGGATTGTTTTTGGATTAACGCTTTTGGATTTTTCTTATAATGTCAGACCTCTGGTAATGTATATAGAGTGTGTGTGATGGAAGGATGTAAGGTGAGGCTACCGAAAGGTTCGGTAGACCCTCACACTGTATGCATGAGGTATCGGGGGAATGAATGTACTATTAATAATCCTTGTACTGAATGTGAAGGCCTAAATGAGGAAGGATAGAATTTTCTTCTCTCTTCTTATTTGAGGAAGCTTGAGAAAGATAGAATTAGGAAGGCTTCGTCTAGAAGCGCCAGTAGGTCTCGTTCTAACGAGCCAGTGAGGGCACATTAATTCCTAACCCAAATGTAGTTCTAGCATCCTCTCCTACAGTTTCAACCCCTTTCCCTTCACCGACCTGCGGATTCGTTCTTGGAGATCAGCTAATATGAAAGCCGCTCTACGCAGGATGGAGCTGCAAATGCTTGCTTTGCAAGGTAAGTGTTACGGATCTGAAGATCCTCAGAGACAATGTTACGGTGTCGAAATATCCTAGTTAAAGGTCGACACAATGTTACGGCCTCTGAGAGAAGTCCGCTTCAGGTTCGATATGAAATAAAAAAAAAAATATATCAACACAAACAGTTGAAAACGTGGATATGAATATAGAAAGAAACACTAAACACAACAAAGGGGGTTTATTTACAAGCTTACTAACAAAGGTAAATGCAGAATGGTATCTCCTATTTACATAAAAAGATAGAATCTTACACTGCATGAACTAGGGGAACAGTGAGGCAATTCAAATACTTGCTAATTGATTTGGCAATTTGACGCGCTGGCTTCATAAAAGTAGAGCTGCGATTGCAGTCATCCTCTTGACTCCATATTGCAGAAACTAGTATACTTGAAAGGTAGGAAATCCCCAAAACCTGTAGCAGGACCTTTTCTTCTCTGAAGTCTGCTCGACGTCTAGAAAAACACGGCCGTCCATCCTGAAGACGACTAGACCAATACCAAACAACTCTTCTTTTGATTGATACTTCGTCGGTTCCTTCGCCTCTAGTCTCTCTCTGACGATCACTGCTGCTGATCTCTCACTGATAATCTGATCTGTGGCTCTTACTAACTGGTGATCTCTCTCTTTTACGATCTTCTCCTTCTACGATCACTGTTTGCTCCTACTTCCTCCATTGTATTTATATGGCATCCTGGGGTGGAAGGCCTACGGCGAGCGTCACAGGTTCCCGAGATTGCTAGAATTTCTTAGATGAAATCTAGACGAGATATTGCATCAGAAATCGCTGCGTTTCTCACGTCCCGATGAGATCCACAACACTCCTGCCGATTCTAGAACCATCATGATAACAGGCACCTCCAACCACATTGCGCTAACGACTCCTTGCTGCCGAACTTCTCAAAAATCGTTCTCCTTTCCTTTATCTTTCTTTGCTAGGAAGCAATTACCATCACACGCCCCCACAAAGAGAAAAAAAATGAAATCAACTTATTTATTTTTTTCTAAAGAGGAACAAGAATTGAACAGCGGGGAAACAATTCTGCATAAAGCTTTAATACTTCTTCATTCACTCAACCACTCGTGCCAAAATAGAAAACGGTCATTAGGCTACTCATGCTGAGAAAAATCTCTTAGAGGCTACTGCTATAAAATTATCTTTCTCTCTTACTTTTTCCGTTTTACTGAACTCTGATTAAAACTTATAAATACTAAAACACCTCTCGTGTTTTTCTCAAAAACTAACCTCACTCAGTAACACTGTTACACGGGCGGAGGCCACGGCACAATGGGGCGTTGTTTATAATTCCTGAAGCAAATTTACATTTATTGCCTTTGCTCTACTCTTACCACATTAATTCTATGATATATCTTACCCCACTCCTCTAACACTGAAAAGGACCTTTTGAACTTATAAGGTAAAAATTGGACTTTCTCTCAGACTAGTACTAAAAACTTTATCTCTTACACACAAACTTATTAAAACTTATAAATACTAAAACACCTCTTGTCTCAAAACTAATCTCACTCAGTAACACTGTTACACGGGCGGAGCCACGGCACGGGGCGTTGTTTATAATTCTGAAGCAAATTTACATTCATTGCCTTTGCTCTACCCTCACCCACATTAATTCTATAATGTATTTTCCCCTCCCTTCTTCTCTAAAACTGAAAAAGGACCTTCAAACTTATAAGGTAAAAAGGGACTTTCTCTCGAGACTAGTACTAAAGCTTTATGTCTTACACACAAACTTCTTTTGTTTGCTCTTAGATTATGTTTCCTTTAAGTTCCCCTTGACTTCCGTTCGGGTTTTCTTTCGCTAAGTGCCAAGCGCTTCCGTTCTCCTCCGCTAACTGCCAAACATCTCTTAGATTGTTTTTATAACACTCAAGATTAGTTATGCAATCTCTCTACCCTTACTTCTAGGCAAAGTTCCGACCATATTGATAAATACATTTTCAAAAGATTTTTGCCTACTGAAGGAATATTACACAACTGAACTCTAGGAATTACTTGAATCGGTTTCCCGGCAATTTGATATTCAGGACAGCTTAAAGCAAACCTCTTAAAACACACATAACTTTTTTCATATTAGGGCCAAAAGTACGTCCCTACTAATACACTTGAAAGAAAGTTTTATTTACTAACCAAATGTCCTTGCTCATCATGTGCTACTTCAAAAATAATTCATGTGAAACTTCCTAGGAACTACTAATTTTTCTGTGATTCCCCTTCACTACCTGACTTAGGACAAACATGACACAAAACTTCGTCCTTTACACAAGAAGTTTTCCTTACACACATAATCGAGATCATCCATCCAGTCACACTAAAAAATTCGGGTTAGTGTCTCATCCTCTCTCTGCAATTTTGACTAAACTCATCCTTATCCAAAACGTTAGAGCCTAATTCATCACCGTAACTAAGACTCGATAATGGTACATTTACTACGTTTACTCTCGACAGCTACGCCTTCCCCTTGGCTCTCATTGTCAACGATAGAGTTAGGTCTCTCAGCCACACTCATGCCAAGATCAACCTCGCTACCTCTATCAACATTCGCAATCCACGAACTCACTCTCGTTCGAATCCACGAACTCACTCACGTTCGAATCCACGAACTCCACTCACGTTTTCGAATCCACGAACTCACTCACGTTTCAAATCCACGAACTCACTCTCGTTCGAATCCACGAACTCACTCTCGTTCGAATCCACGAACTCACTCACGTTCGAATCCACGAAACTCACTCACGTTCGAATCCACGAACTACTCACGTTCGAATCCACGAACAAATTATGACCGTAGACTACGTCTGTATCTAAACCAACCTAGTTACTACCATTTTCAGCACTGGAATATTCCTCACAACAGGATTCACATTCTTGGATAAAGCTAAGTCTTACCGACAATAATGTCAACGCCTTCGACGGGCAAACTGTCCACAACTGCAAGTTTTACTTCTCCTGACACTACCTGACTTTCTAAATTCAACTTCAACAAAGGACAAAGAACACAAGTGTTAGGAAATCCACCTAACATGTCTTTCTCTTCCATATTGATTTCTGCCCTATTCGGCACACACTCACCTCCTTATCAGTGATACAGCGGCCCCTGTGTCTCGAAGCAAGACCACTTCTCTCGAATCTACTCTTCCAAGAGAGGAAACTACGCCCTTCCGACAGAAATTCACCAAAAATTTTCCTAGTTTCTCTATCACACTGGTTTCTTACCATCCTTCATTTCTACTGCACAATTCCTCGCTAAATGCCCTTTCCCATTACATCGGAAACAAGTTAATTCTGAGCCACTAGATGCCATTTTACTCTTACAAACCTTAGACGTATGACCAGTTTTCCGCATGTATAACAGGAAGTCACTTTTACTGCATTGCTATTCTATAGGACTGAACCTTTACTGCTTTGTACTCTACCAGACGAAGGATCATTTCGTTTCTTACTAACACTCAAATTATGAGTTAGACTATATTTCGTAAGCCTAGCCTAGTTGCTCATGCAAAAGATACTTCTCGCCTATCCTCTATATCGTATTAAGCGGCCTTGAGAGAGGCTATAAGTAAACGGAAATAATTGAGGGATTTCAAGAGGAAATTGCTTTAACTTACCGTAAAACTGGTTTTATAATGGACAATTAATCTAGAGGAATAGGTCGCCAGAAACTCAGCTCGTTAACTTTACAGCTATTTATTTACAAAAGGCCTTACTGGCCTGGAGAAAGGGACTTATATATCTCTCACAAATGGATAATAGTTGGCTCAAAATGGATTAATTCAAGCTGGTTTCATAAAACTTGGGTAATGCAACACTTGCGGGCAGAGAGACATACACGTGGCTCCATGGGAATCTGGAAAAAGAATCCCCAGATTTAGACGAGATAAAAGGAAGAAAATGGCTTTTCTTGTTTGATTAATTAATTCTCTAACACTGGGGGAGAAGGAACTTTTAATGTTTCACTGAGGTATCAATGACTTCATTGGTCTGGGACGATCACACAAGGGGAAGCATGCGGCCATGCGGCAGAGAGGGAACAAAAGGATGAGTTCCTTTTTGGGTTGGAAATTGACTTGGGAGAATGAGGATCAAAATGATAATAGGAATGGGAGAGACTGGCAATATGCTGTTCCACAAGACGTACCTGGATGTCGTGTTCAGTGTGGACCTTTGTAGAAAAGCGTTGGGGCCTCCACCCTTTGTCTGAGGCCTGGGTCGATCGGCACGCCACTCACGCCCTGGATAGGCCTAACAGGAAGGCAGGTGGTTGGACATCCGTCCGAGGTCACGTCCTGCAAGAGCCGACTGGGGCAGAACGCAGGCGGTTTGCTTGGTGTTGGGATTCAGCTTAACCCCCCACGAGCAAGGCAAATCCTGGAAACAGAGCATAAAGCCAGCAGAGGGGTCACAGGAAAAAGAGCTTAAGAAATAGGTCTAAGAAGTACCAATCTGCCTACATCCTTCCCTTTTGAGATACGTCCCTAAAGCTGACAAAAAGACTCCTTTCCCCCAACTGGGGAACCCCCTATTTCTGGCTGGCGGCTTTTGGGTTTCCCGCGTTTTCTAAAAATCAGCTGATATTTGGAGGAAATGGCTGCCATTTTCCAAATCAAATTAATTAATTAATATCTGGGTAGACGGAACGATCTATAAACGTCACAGCTCCCCCTGTTAAGAAGGCATTCACTCCCTTTCGGGCGTGAAGGTCTTGGCTTAAATAATTGATCGTCTCGACTACCCAGTTCTCACCTACTCCAAAAAAAAAAAAAAAAAAAATTTTGAAGTTTTTTTGAGCAGCGATACAGCTAACTACAGTGGCCTACCTAACTTATAGGTGGAGATGCTAGTGTACTAACGTAATGTAGTAATGTAGTTCTAGCCTAAGTAATAACTACGGGGTTGTCTGTGACGACAGTCTACTCTACCCCTAGATAAGGTTACTTGAAAATTCTACTTGCTACTAACCTAATGCCCTGGTACTAAATCATTAGCCTAACCTACTCAATATAGTTAAATGAAGACGCAACCATTCCAGAGTGTGGTACGCACAGCAGTGATGTGTCGCAGGAATTGTTAAAATACATGAGGTGAGGTAATGGTGCGTGAGGATGATGAGTGGTTAGTGCATTACCAGGATGGAAATGTAATGAGGTAATTGTATTTAAGTGGAGGGTTAGTATTACGATGGCTAGGGGTTAGAGGGTTAGTTCTACTGGCAGAGATCAGGCTGGCTACCTTCTC
Organism: Macrobrachium nipponense; assembly: GCF_015104395.2. Taxonomy (NCBI): domain Eukaryota; kingdom Metazoa; phylum Arthropoda; class Malacostraca; order Decapoda; family Palaemonidae; genus Macrobrachium; species Macrobrachium nipponense. The sequence goes on from NC_061109.1 coordinate 9,525,437, forward strand.
TGGGTAGGTGCCAGGATTCACTCTGCAATTGAATGCGACACTGTACCTCTGGGACAGGTGTCAAGGAGAGCATGTGGCTCTTTGGTTAGTGTGTTAATTATTTGTTACGTCCCTTCTTCTTCTATTCCTCCAGGACCTGGCTATACCAGTCCTAGGAGTAGACGGAGGCACCGACTCTGGGGAAAGGCCAGAAACGCCGGCAGGAGCAGAGGCAGTGGTAGCCTGAGGGATTTCAGGAGAACACCCTACTTCGGTATCTGCAGCAACCGTCGTAGAGGTGGAACCTACTGCAGGGAGGCCCTCACTCCAGCTGCTGCGACAGCCGTCGTAAGGGGAAAACTCCAGGCTGACTCCTGGTCGGGACAGTTCCTGGTTTTTCCAGAGGGAGGTATGAAGGTTAGGTCTGCCGGAGGTTCATCCTCGGGCGTCAGTGGTGAGGGTGAAGAAGACTCATGGACTTTGGATTGGCCATGGGCTGCGGTAAGCTCCATGCCTGTTGGAGGATCTCCTGTAGAAGGATCCTTTGTTAGGTTAGGCGTCGGCGCTAGCTCGGGGCCAGGCAGAAGTCAAGTTTCTGTGGTGGCTCTACGTCAGGCTGGACGGAGCTTGGCACTGCCCAGTGCTGCCAAGTGGCATGGCAGGGAAGAGTTGAGGTCGATTGGACCTGTGGCGGGTACCGGAGGTGCAATACCTCTCAGCGTGCCCTTGCCCTGGAATGGGGAGACAGAGGCTCCTGTCCTCTGTTGAAGGCTAAGCCTTGTGGCAAATGGGACATTGTCTGCTGCTGGTAGTCGGCTAGGGCACCTAGGCCAATCGTGGAGTGCCCTTATTACGTTGCAGGTTTTGCAAAAACGGAACTGTGAATGGTCAATCTCCCTCCTTGGTAATGGGGGAGACTGTTGGTGGAAGTACTTCCTGGAGGACGTAGAATGTTTCGATGACTCCTTGCTTTGGAGTGATTTGACGTGGGTTAGGACCCCTAGGCTTTTTGGAATGCGAGGGAGACTTCATGTCTTGCCCTAGGAGGAGGTCGTAACCTCCTGGAATTTAGCTTGCACTGCAAGGGTACAAATTCTGGAAAAATGAGGTCTGGTGACCCTCAATTGGACGGTCGGAAGGATCAGCTTGATATGGTTGATACCTTCAATGGTTATTAAGTGACGTCTATCGACGGTAGTCCCTCGGGGATTCGATCTTCCCGTATCAGGGAGATTTGAGCGCCAGAGTCGTCGTAGGCTCTGACGTGGCTTGGCTGATAATGGCTTGGAGGGGTGCGACGGTTATAGAGCCCTTAGCTGGGGGGTTCCTAGGGAGGAAGGATTGGTGACGGCCATTGCGATGGCAGGAATATTGTGATTAGCGCATCCTCCGTAATTGGCAGACATGTGACCTTGCGGCCACAGTCACGGCAGAACTTGTTCCAGAACTCTTCCGTGGCACTGGACGGTAAGGCCCGAGATGCCCCCACTGGTTGCGAATCTGTGGAGTCACCAAGGCTGGCAGTGGGCTCTGGCACAGGTGAAGAGTCCTCTCTGGCAGTGATTTGAGGTAGGGAGGTTAAGGAATCCTCCGTTGAATCACCCTCGGAAACAAGGTCCGGGGTTAACTGGTGGGCTTACCTCTTCCAAAGGGGAGGAGGTAGGCGGTAAAATGGTAAAAGGCTGGCAGGAATGCGGCAGGAATTTCTATCTCGAGCACTGGATCAGGACCAGGCTCACAAATAGAAAAGATGTCAGGCTGACCAGAGATGGCGGGACTAAGAGAGACAGTGGGTGCAGGGCTGGAAGCTGGCAGAGTGGCTGGAGCTAAGATACCTCCTTACTGGCTTCTCCCGCTTGATTTCGAGTTCCTTGAGAGCTAGCTCATGCTTTCTCTCTTCTTCACGTGCCTTCCTTTCTGCTTCTTTGGCTCTTCTCTGGTTTTCTCTTTCTTCCTTTTCTTGCTGCGCCTTTATCCACTGGTCAAGTGCTGGTCCAGTGTAACCGGCCTCCTTGCCCAGATTTATGAGGCTCCGAGCTTCTCTAGCTCTATGGCAAAGAAGTCACGGGAAGCAGGGGAAGACATTTCCCTTAGGCTGCAGTAGAAGCTCAGATGAAAATGATAATAATGGCCAGGAAGGGTAATGGATGGAATGGGAGTGCCTACTGTGGAAAGTGGCACTCACTTGGAAATGGGTTCTGCGATAATGGTAAGGAAAAAGTCTGAAACGACTGGGTGCTCGGTGGCACTTTGTGAATGGCACCTTCTGATGAGGTGAAAAAAACAAAAAAATCGAATGAAGTGTGCGGCGTACATCACTTACGGGCGTTCCCAACTTGGGAGACGTTGGAATGGGCTACTGTAGGTCCAATACAGGTGCACGGCACTTATGGAGGTGTTCCTTGGTGGACTGATCCAAAATGGTGGATACTCTAATGAATGGGCGTTCCGTAGGACGGACACGCAGGTATAGGGCTACCTGTACGTCTGTACAGGTGCACGGCGCTTATGAGGATGCGTTCCTTTTGGACAGCACTAGTATGCTGGTATTGCGGCACTTCGGGAGGCGTTCCTTGATTGGTTCCGAAGATCACTGATCCTCGTACATGGATATTAATGAATTTGGGCGTTCCGTAAGGATGGACACGCAGGTTTGACAGCACTTAGGGCTGGTATTGCGGCACTTTGGGGAGGCGTTCCCTGGTTGAGCGTTCCGAAGGATCACTGACCCTTGTACATGGACACTAATGAATTGGGCGTTCCGTAAGGACAGACGCAGGTTTGACAGCACTTAGGGGCGGTATTGCGGCACTTTGGGAGGCGTTCCCTTGGAATGGTCCGAAAGATCACTGATCCGTACATGGACACACTAAAGAATAGGGCGTTCCGTAAGGACGGACACGCAGGTATAATGGCTACCTGTACGGCCTGTACAGGTGCAATGGCACTTATGGAGGCGTTCCTTGGAGCACTGGTATCGTTGCTGGTGTGTCCCGGACACTCATGCAGTATACTTAAATATACTGAAGTGAAATGGTACTCTTCGTGGCAGAGGGTAATAGTGGAGGAGAGAAAGTAAAAGGTGGGAGTACTTCAGCAGCCAGTCGATGGACAATGTCACGAATTAGTAGCACTGTAAAATGGTAAGACCTGACGTGCACTGGTGGTGACCAGTCCTAAACTGGTAACGACTTCCCTGTCTGGAAAGTAATGAATTTGCGTGGGCACACTGTGCGGTTGTGCTTGCAGTATACGCAAGTCTTTTGTGATGTAAGAAAATGAAAAGACCACTTGGGCAACGACAGGTAATGATAATTGAAAATGCTCAGTCCCTCGCTGAAGTACTCGATAAATGAAATAAATAAATGCTTGCAAACTGCAATGGACACAGGCGCGTACGTATCACGCTCAGTGTAAATGAAAGACACAAGAGACTAAAATAATGTTAATTCTGCATGCTATAATTAATGGTAAGATGTAGTACTCTTGGCTTCGTGAATACTGGGTTCTCTCTCTCTCTCTCTCGGGATCTCTCTCTCTCTCTCTCTCTCTCTCTCTCTCTCTCTCGGTCTCCCCTCTCTCTTCTCTCTCTCTCTCTCTCTCCTCTCCTCTTCTCTCTCGTAGAGGGTGAAAAAATGATATATGAATGAACTCCCTTATATTGAATTGAACTACTAATGTTAGTTTTAATGACGCAACTTGCGTTAAATTATCTACTTACGTTAACGTTTAATGAAAGAATTGCTTTTGATAACGTTTTATGAAAATGATAACGCGCTCGTGGTGAACGACTTTTTACGTTAATAGTAGTGGCTTGCGCTTATGAAATGATTTGTGTTTCAATATGAATTTCACAAGAGCGCGTGTTACGTTAACAATTCTTGTAATTTATTCTACTTGAAGATTTACGTTAACTTTATGTAAGATTACTAGGTCCCTGTGAACAGTGAAATGACTGTAAGGATTTTAAAATGAAAATGTTAGCAAACATTGTAAATGGAAAAAAAGGTTACGTTCAGTACGAAGTGATATGAAACTTTCGCTCAGCGAGCAAGTGAGCGATGCGAGGTGAAACACGTGAGCGAGCTGGCCAGTGCGGGCTAGCAGCACGGTGGGCTAGCAGTGATGGCGAATCAGCTGATTCTCTGTAAATGCGAAAGCAATTTACAACACAAAATTCTACTTTCTTATTCAAGGCGAATTACGTTAATTTCTCTGGCAGAACGATAGATACTAGTACCGAGATTGATATTATTTATGTTAAAACTTCGAGACTTACGTTACTTTTGCTTAAATTGTTTTAGGTAATGCTTAAAGAGATAACAAACATGGCTGCCGCTGTGAGTGAAAACGAAGGCTGGCTGGCAGGCTGAGAGTGCGTGTGCGCGAAGCTGAATTAAGCTGAGAGGTAAGCGGTACCAACACTTGGAATGAAAACTAAGTTAAAAATGAATTCCCTAACATATCACAGACAAAACAATTGTACACTTCTTTTGCCGTAACTATTAGTAAAAACACTCCTAAATAACTAGATAGGCTTTCCAAACACAGCAATAAACCCTGGCAAAGCACTTCCTAGTTTGATCTGGTCCTTTCTGGCATCTATCTAATACACGTGCGCTGTCTCGTCCGACGAGAACAATGCGATTTACAAATTAAACAGAATTCGCTCTGGCGCTCTGGCCGTTACATAATAATATTTCTCACTTCACACTTGTTTAAACACTTCGACAAAAAATACTTAAACGTTACCTTAAGCTAACATTGGTTATAGAATAATCATATAATGAATGGAATACCTTACCGTGAGCCAGTGTATCTTTCCCTGCAAGTGTGCATTGTTTTGCGCTTTGAAAAACATTTACATTCGTTTTACAAGGGATAACGCGATTTACAAGCTTTTTTTAAGCAAGCCCAGATTCGATGCTGGCAAGCAGTCGTCACTGTTACTCGATTTACAAGCCAGGAGACTGGCAAGAGTCGCCACTGTTACGTATTAAGCCGGCCTTGAGAGAGGCTATATCGTAAACCGTAAACTGGTTTATAATGGACAATTAATCTAGAGGAATAGGTCGCCAGAAAAACTCCAGCTCGTTACTTTACAGCTATTTATTTACAAAAGGCCCTTACTGGCCTGGAGAAAGGGACTTATATATCTCTCACAAATGGATAATAGCTGGCTCAAAATGGATTAATTCAAGCTGGTTTCATAAACTTGGGTAATGCAACACTTGCGGGCAGAGAGACATGACACGTGGCTCATGGAATCTGGAAAAGAATCCCAGATTAGACGATGATAAAAGGAAGAAAATGGCTTCTTGTTTTGATTAATTAATTCTCTAACACTGGGGAGAAGGAACTTTTAATGTTTCCACTGAGGTATGCAATGACTTCATGGTCTGGGACGCATCACAACAAGGGGAAGCATGCGGCCATGCGGCAGTGAGAGGAACAAAAGGATGAGTTCCTTTTGGGTTGGAAATTGAATTGGGAGAACCTGAGGATCAAAAAATGATAATAGGATGGGAGAGACTGGCAATATGCTGTTCCACAAGACGTACCTGGATGTCGTGTTCAGTGTGGACCTTTGTAGAAAAGCGTGGCCTCCTTTGTCTGAGGCCTGGGTCGATCGGCACGCCACTCACGCCCTGGATAGGCCTAACAGGAAGGCAGGTGGTTGGACATCCGTCCGAGGTCACGTCCTGCAGCCGACTGGGGCAGAACGCAGGCGGTTTGCTTGGTGTTGGGATTCAGCTTAAACCCCCCACGAGCAAGGCAAATCCTGGAAACAGAGCATAAAGCCAGCAGAGGGGTCACAGGAGAGCTTAGAAATAGGTCTAAGAAGTACCAATCTGCCTACATCCTTCCTTTTGAGATACGTCCCTAAAGCTGACAAAAGACTCCTTTCCCCCAACTGGGGAACCCCCTATTTCTGGCTGGCGGTTTCTTTTGGGTTTCCCGCGTTTACTAAAAATCAGCTGATATTTGGAAGAATGGCTTGCCGTTTTCCAAATCAAAACTAATTAATTAATTAAATCTGGGTAGACGGAAACGATCTATAAACGTCACAGCTCCCCCCTGTTAAAAAGGCATTCACTCCCTTTCGGGTGTGAAGGTCTTGGCTTAAATAAATTTGATCGTCTCGACTACCCAGTTCTCCTACTCAATTTGAAGTTTTTTTGAGCAGCGATACAGCTAACTACAGTGGCCTACTAACTTATAGGAGATGCTAAGTGTAATAACGTAATGTAGTAATGTAGTCTAGCCTAAGTAATAACTACGGGTTGTCTGTGACGACAGTCTACTCTACCCCTAGATAAGGTTACTTGAAAATTCTACTTGCTACTAACCTAATGCCCTGGTACTAAATCATTAGCCTAACCTACTCAATATAGTTAAATGAAGACGCAACCATTCCAGAGTGTGGTACGCACAGCAGTGATGTGTCGCAGGAATTGTTAAAAATACATGAGGTGAGGTAATGGTGCGTGAGGATGATGAGTGGTTAGTGCATTACCAGAATGGAAATGTAATGAGGTAATTGTATTTAAGTGAGGGTTAGTATTACGATGGCTAGGGGTTAGAGGGTTAGTTCTACTGGCAGAGATCAGGCTGGCTACCTTCTCTGGGTAGGTGCCAGGATCACTCTGCAATTGAATGCGACACTGTACCTCTGGGACAGGTGTCAAGGAGAGCATGTGGCTCTTTGGTAGTGTGTTAATTATTTGTTACGTCCCTTCTTCTTCTTATTCCTCCAGGACCTGGCTATACCAGTCCTAGGAGTAGACGGAGGCACCGACTCTGGGGAAAGGCCAGAAACGCCGGCGGCAGGACCAGAGGCAGTGGTAGCCTGAGGGATTTCAGGAGAACACCCCTACTTCGGTATCTGCAGCAACGTCGTAGAGGTGGAACCTACTGCAGGGGAGGCCCTCACGTTCCGGCTGCTGCGACAGCCGTCGTAAGGGGAAAACTCCAGGCTGACTCCTGGTCGGGCAGTTCCTGGTTTTCCAGAGGAGGTATGAAGGTTAGGTCTGCCGGAGGTTCATCCTCGGGCGTCAGTGGTGAGGGGTGAAGAAGACTCATGGACTTGGATTGGCCATGGGCTGCGGTAAGCTCCACGCCTGTTGGAGGATCTCCTGAGGAGGATCCTTTGTTAGGTTAGGCGTCGGCGCTAGCTCGGGGCCAGGCGCAGAAGTCAAGTTCTGTGGTGGCTCTACGTCCAGGCTGGAGCGGAGCTTGGCACTGCCCAGTGCTGCCAAGTGGCACTGGCAGAGAGTTGAGGTCGATTGGACCTGTGGCGGTACCGGAGGTGCAATACCTCTCAGCGTGCCCTTGGAAATGGGAGACAGAGGCTCCTGTCTCTTGTTGAAGGCTAAGCCTTGTGGAAAATGGACATTTGTCTGCTGCTGGTAGTTGGCTATGGGCACCTAGGCCAATTCGTGGAGTGCCCTTATTACGTTGCAGGTTTTGCAACGGAACTGTGAATGGTCAATCTCCCTCCTTGGTAATGGGGGAGACTGTTGGTGGAAGTACTTCCTGGAGGAACGTAGAATTTCGATGACTCCTTGCTTTGGAGTGATTTGACGTGGGTTAGGACCCCTAGGCTTTTTGGAATGCGAGGGAGACTTCATGTCTTGCCCTAGGAGGAGGTCGTAACCTCCTGGAATTTAGCTTGCAACTGCAAGGGTACAAATTCTGGAAAAATGAGGTCTGGTGACCCTCAATGGACGGTCGGAAGGATCAGCTTGATATGGTTGATACCTTCAATGGTTATTTAAGTGACGTCTATCGACGTTAGTCCCTCGGGGGATTCGATCTTCCCGTATCAGGGAGATTTGAGCGCCAGAGTCGTCGTAGGCTCTGACGTGGCTTGGCTGATAATGGCTTTGGAGGGGTGTTGCACGGTTATAGAGCCCTTAGTCTGGGGGTCCATAGGGAGGAAGGATTGGTGACGGCCATTGCGATGGCAGGAATATTGTGATTAGCGCATCCTCCGTAATTGGCAGACATGTGACCCTTGCGGCCACAGTCACGGCAGAACTGTTCCAGAACCTCTTCCGTGGCACTGGACGGTAAGGCCGAGATGCCCCCACTGGTTTGCGAATCTGTGGAGTCACCAAGGCTGGCAGTGGGCTCTGGCACAGAGGTGAAGAGTCCTCTCTGGCAGTGATTTGAGGTAGGGAGGTTAAGGAATCCTCCGTTGAATCACCACCCTCGGAAACAAGTCGGGGTGAACTGGTGGGCTTACCTCTTCCAAAAGGGGAGGAGGTAGGCGGTAAAATGGTAAAAGGCTGGCAGGATGCGGCAGGAATTTCTATCTCGAGCACTGGATCAGGACCAGGCTCACAAATAGAAAAAGATGTCAGGCTTGACCAGAGATGGCGGGACTAAGAGAGACAGTGGGTGCAGGGCTGGAAGCTGGCAGAGTGGCTGGAGCTAAGATACTCTCCTTACTGGCCTTCTCCCGCTTGATTTCGAGTTCCTTGAGAGCTAGCTCATGCTTTCTCTCTTCTTCCACGTGCCTTCCTTTCTGCTTCTTTGGCTCTTCTCTGGTTTTCTCTTTCTTCTTCCTTTTCTTGCTGCGCCTTTATCCACTGGTCAAGTGCTGGTCCAGTGTAACCGGCCTCCTTGCCCCCAGATTTTATGAGGGCTCCGAGCTTCTCTAGCTCTATGGCAAAGAAGTCACGGGAAGCAGGGGAAGACATTTCCCTTAGGCTGCAGTAGAAGCTCAGATGAAAATGATAATAATGGCCAGGAAGGGTAATGGATGGAATGGGAGTGCCTACTGTGGAAAGTGGCACTCACTTGGAAATGGGTTCTGCGATAATGGTAATGGAAAAGACTCTGAAACGACTGGGTGCTCGGTGGCACTTTGTGAATGGCACCTTCTGATGAGGTGAAAAAAATCGAATGAAGTGTGCGGCGTACATCACACTTACGGGCGTTCCCAACTTGGAGACGTTGGAATGGGCTTACCTGTAGTCCAATAGGGGGCAGTGCACGGTTCACTTATGGAGTGTCCCTCTTGGTGCCTGGGATCCAAAATGGTGGATACTCCAATGGAAACTGATGGGCGTTCCGTAGGACGGACACGCATGGTATAGGGCTACCTGTACGTCTGTACAGTGCACGGCGCTTATGAGGATGCGTTCCTTTTGGACAGCACTAGTAGTGCTGGTATTGCGGCACTTAGGGAGGCGTTCCCTTGATTGGTCCGAAGGATCACTGATCCTCGTACTGGATATTAATGAATTGGGCGTTCCGTAAGGATGGAAACGCAGGTTTTGACATTTGCACTTAGGGCTGTATTGCGGCACTTTGGGGAGGCGTTTCCCCTGGTTGAGGGGCGTTTTTTTTCCGAAGGATCACTGACCCTTGTACACCGGACACTATGAATTGGCGTTCCGTAAGGTTACGGACCCGCAGGTTTGACAGCACTTAGGGCTGTATTGCGGCACTTTGGGAGGCGTTCCCTTGAATGGTCCGAAAGATCACTGATCCGTACATGGACCACACTAAAGAATAGGGCGTTCCGTAAGGACGGACCGCAGGTATAGAATGGCTACCTGTACGCCTGTACAGGTGCAATGGCACTTATGGAGGCGTTCCTTGGAGCACTGGTATCGTGCTGGTGTGTCCCGGACACTACATGCAGTATACAAATAAATACTGAAGTGAAATGGTACTCTTCGTGGCAGAGGGTAATAGTGGAGGAGAGAAAGTAAAAGGTGGAGTACTTCAGCAGCCAGTCGATGGACAGTGTCACGAATTAGTAGCACTGTAAAATGGTAAGACCTGACGTGCACTGGTGGTGACCAGTCTCTAAAACTGGTAAACGACTTCCCTGTCTGGAAGTAATGAATTTGCGTGGCACACTGTGCGGGTTGTGCTTGCAGTATACGCAAGTCTTTTGTGATGAAGAAAATGAAAAGACCACTTGGCAACGACAGGTAATGATAATTGAAAATGCTCAGATCCCCCGTCGCTGAAGTACTCGATAAATGAAATAAATAAATGCTTTGCAAACTGCAAGGGACACAGGCGCGTACGTATCACGCTCAGTGTAAATGAAAGACACGAGACTAAAATAATGTTAATTCTGCATGCTATAATTAATGGTAAGTGTAGTACTCTTGGCTTAGTGGGAAATCCTGGGTTTTCTTTCTCTCTCTCCTCTCTCTCTCTCTCTCTCTCTCTCATCTCCTCGATCTCTCTCTCTCTCTCTCTCTCTCTCTCAATATGATATGGTACCCACACTATCAAAAGGATATTGCACAAAATAGAGAGTACAAAGGTCCTTTACAGCTAGAATAGAAGAAGTTAAGGACCTAGACTACTGGAAAGACTACAATTCTTAAAATTATATAGTCTAGAGGAGAAGAGAACGCTACATGATAATTCAGGCATGAAACAGATAGAAGGAATAGCAGAAAAATATCATGGAACTAAAAATATCAGAAAGAGCAAGCAGAGGTAGATTAATAGTGCCCAAAACTATACCAGGAAAAAATAAGGAAAGCACACAGGACAATTAATCCACTACGCCACCAGCATCGATAATGCAGCGTCTATTTCAATGCGTTGCAGCTCATCTGAGGAATATATCAGGAGTGAGCGTAGATGTGTTTAAGAATAAGCTCGACAAATATCTAAAACTGCATCCAGACCATCCAAGATTGGAAGATGCAAATATACCGGAAGATGTACTAGCAACTCTCTGGTAGACATTAAAGGTGCCTCACACTGAGACCTGGGGCAACCCGAACAAGATGTAAGGTCTGTAAGGTAAGGTAAGGAGGGTGAAAAAATGATATGATGAATGAACTCCCTTATATGAATTGAACTACTAATGTTAGTTTTTAATGACGCAACTTGCGTTAAATATCTACTTACGTTAACGTTTAATGAAAGAATTGCTTTTGATAACGTTTTATGAAAATGATAACGCGCTCGTGGTGAACGACTTTTACGTTAATAGTAGCTGGCTTTTGCGCTTATGAAATGATTTTGTGTCAATATGAATTTCACCAAAGACGGTGTTACGTTACAATTCTTGTAATTTATTCTACTTGAAGATTTACGTTAACTTTATGTAAGATTACTAGGTCCCTGGGAACATGAAATGACTGTAAGGATTTTAAAATGAAAATGTTAGCAAACATTTGTAAATGGAAAAAAGGTTACGTTCAGTACGAAGTGATATGAAACTTTCGCTCAGCGAGGCAAGTGAGCGATGCGAGGTGAAACACGTGAGCGAGCTGGCCAGCGCGGGCTAGCAGCACGGTGGGCTAGCAGTGATGGCGAATCAGCTGATTCTCTGTAAATGGAAAAAGCAATTTACAACACAAAATTCTGATTTCTTATTCAAGGCGAATTACGTTAATTTCTCTGGCAGAACGATAGATACTAGTACCGATTGATATATTTATGTTAAAACTTCGAGACTTACGTTACTTTGCTTAAATTGTTTAGGTAATGCTTAAAGAGATAACAAACATGGCTGCCGCTGTGAGTGAAAACGAAGGCTGGCTGGCAGGCCTGAGAGTGCGCGTGCGCGAAGCTGAATTAAGCTGAGAGGTAAGCGGTTACCAACACTTGGAATGAAAACTAAGTTAAAAATGAATTCCCCTAACATATCACAGACAAAACAATTGTACACTTCTTTTGCCGTAACTATTAGGTAAAACACTCCTAACTAGCTAGGGCTTTCCAACACAGCAATAAACCCTGGCAAAGCACTTCCTAGTTGATGCTGGTCCTTTCTGGCATCTATCTAATACACGTGCTCTGTCTCGTCCGACGAGAACAATGCGATTTACAAATTAACAGAATTCGCTCCGGCGCTCTGGCCGTTACAATATAATATTTCTCACTTCACACTTGTTTAACACTTCGACAAAAAGTACTTTAAACGTACCTTAAGCTAACATTGGTTATAGAATAATCATATTAATGAATGGAATACCTTACCGTGAGCCAGTGTATCTTTTCCCTGCAAGTGTGCATTGTTTTGCGCTTTGAAAAACAGTTTACATTCGTTTTACAAGGGATAACGCAATTTACAAGCTTTTTTTTAAGCAAGACCAGATTCGATGCTGGCAAGCAGTCGTCACTGTTACTCGATTTACAGCCAGGAGACTGGCAAGAGTCGCCACTTTTACGTATTAAGCCGGCCTTGAGAGAGGTATATACGTAACCGTAAACTGGTTTATAATGGACAATTAATCTAGAGGAATAGGTCGCCAGAAAACTCAGCTCGTTACTTTACAGCTATTTATTTACAAAAGGCCCTTACTGGCCCTGGAGAAAGGGACTTATATCTCTTTCACAAATGGATAATAGCTGGCTCAAAATGGATTAATTCAAGCTGGTTTCATAAACTTGGGTAATGCAACACTTGCGGGCAAGAGAGACATGACACGTGGCTCATGGAATCTGGAAAAGAATCCCAGATTAGACGAGATAAAAGGAAAAAAATGACTTCTTGTTTTGATTAATTAATTCTCTAACACTGGGGAGAAGGAACTTTTAATGTTTCACTGAGGTATGCAATGACTTCATTGGTCTGGGACGATCACACAAGGGGAAGCATGCGGCCATGAGGCAGTGAGAGGGAACAAAAGGATGAGTTCCTTTTGGGTTGGAAATTGAATTGGGAGAATGAGGATCAAAATGATAATAGGATGGGAGAGACTGGCAATATGCTGTTCCACAAGACGTACCTGGATGTCGTGTTCAGTGTGGACCTTTGTAGAAAAAGCGCGGCCTGGCTTTGTCTGAGGCCTGGGTCGATCGCATGCCACTCACGCCCTGGATAGGCCTAACAGGAAGGCAGGTGGTTGGACATCCGTCCGAGGTCACGTCCTGCAGTCGACTGGGGCAGAACGCAGGCGGTTTGCTTGGGTGTTGGGATTCAGCTTAACCCCCCACGAGCAAGGCAAATCCTGGAAACAGAGCATAAAGCCAGCAGAGGGGTCACAGGAAAAAGAGCTTAAGAAATAGGTCTAACGAAGTACCAATCTGCCTACATCCTTCCTTTTGAGATACATCCCTAAAGCTGACAAAAGACTCCTTTCCCCCAACTGGGGAACCCCTATTTCTGGCTAGCGGCTTTTGGGTTTCCCGCGTTTACTAAAAATTAGTTGTTATTTGGAAGAAATGGCTGCCGTTTTCCAAAACAAATTAATTAATTAATTTATCTGGGTAGACGGAACGATCTATAAACGTCACAATACTATAAGTTCAATCTCAGGGAATACGTTATCTTAGAAGCTTTCTAACAACACTAAGTTCTTCAAACTATCAAAGTCTTCAACCTTAGCGGAAGTTAACCCTCTTACGCCGAAGCGGTAAAAAAAAATTGTCTCCCGTGTGCCGGAGGTGTTTGAGGTGAGTGCGGAAGCGGAAAAAATATTTTTTTTCAAAAAAACAAAAACACAGCGCGCTTAGTTTTCAAGATTAAGAGTTCATTTTTGGCTCCTTTTTTTGTCATTGGCTGAAGTTTAGTATGCAACCATCAGAAATGAAAAAATTATCATTATTCATATATAAATAATGCGATATATGATAGCGCAAAAACAAAATTTCATATATAATTGTATTCAAATCGCGCTGTCGCGGTTTTAAACGGTTAAAAAGTAACAAGTTACTTTTTTTTTTCGTTGTAATGTACACTAAATTGCAATCATTTTGGTATATAACACATTGTAAAACGATAAAAGCAACACAGAGGAAATATATCACAAAATAATGCATGAATTCGTAACGCGCGGACGTAAACAAATATTTTTTTTTTAAATTCACCATAAATCTAAATATTGTCCTAGAGACTTCCAATTCTTTCAAAATGAAGAAAAAATGATTGAATATTACTATACTGTAAGAGTATTAGCTTACAATTGCAGTTTTCGACCATATCTGACGAGTTAAAGTTGACCAAACGTCGAATTTTCTATATATATATATATATTTTATATGCAATTATTTCGAAACAAGAAAAGCTACAACCTTCAAATATTTTTTTTTCGTTTTATTCTACATAAAATTGCGCACATTTTCATATATAAAACTTTATGAAATGTCTAATATGAAACGGAGCAAATATTCCAGAATGGGACGTACGCATTTCGGAGATTTGTTGGCGGAGAATCCGCGCGCGAGGGAAGGAAAGATTTTTTTTTAAATTCACCATAAATATAAATATTTTGCTAGAGACTTCGAATTTGTTTCAAGATGAAGATAAATGACTGAATTACTAGGACTGTAAGATTTTGTTTAGCTTACAATTGCGTTTTTCGACCATTTCGGTAGAGTCAAAGTTGACCGACGTGGTTTTTTTCTATTTATCGTGATTTATATGCAAATATTCAAAAATGAGAAAAGCTACAACCTTCATTATTTTTTTTTGTATTCTACATGAAATTGTGCACATTTTCATATATAAAACTTTGTAACATTTACAATGGTGCAAACATTACCACAATCGCACGTATGATTTTTTCGGAAGAGTTACCGCGCGGACGTAAAGAAAATGTTATTTTTTTCATAAATTCACCATAAATCGAAATATTGTGCTAGAGACTTCCAATTTGTAGCAAAATGAAGGTAAATGCTTGAATATTACTAGAATATAAGCGTTTTAGCTTACAATTGCGTTTTTCGACCATTTCGGTAGAGTCAAATTGACCGAAGGCGGGTTGAAATTTTGGCAATTATCGTTATTTATATGAAAATATCTCAAACTGATAAAAGCTACAACCATGGGTGTTTTTTTAGTTGTATTGTGCATGAATTGCGCACATTTCCATATATAAAACTTTATATAACGGCTAATTTTAAAATGGTGCAAACATTACCACAATCACATGTATGATTTTTTTCGGAAGAGTTACCGCGCGGACGTAAGGAAAATGTTTTTTCATAAATTCACCATAAATCGAAAATATTGTGCTAGAGACTTCCAATTAGTTGCAAAATGAAGGTAAATGATTGAATATTACTAAAATTTAAGAAATTTAGCTTACAATTGCGTTTTCGACCATTTCGGTAGAGTCAAAGTTAACCGAAGGTTGAAATTTTGGCAATTATTGTTATTTATATGAATATCTCAAAACTGCTAAAAGCTACAATCATGAGTATTTATTGTTGTATTCTACATAAAAATGCACACATTTTTCATATATAATACTTCATGTAACGGTCTAATTTACAATGGTACAAAAATTATGTCAAAGTGACGAAATAATTTCCAAGATGTGTCACAGATACTTTTTAGTGCGGAAAGAAAGAAATTCGCGCTTGCGCGCCTGCATAACGATTGTAAACAAAACAACACCTTGATCCGTGAACTCCCAGCATCCCCCAAGGTGCGTGATTCAAAAGTTTTAGGCTGGTGGGGCCTATAAGTATTTTTTCGCAAATTTAAAAAAAAACTTTTGTAAGTCAATGTAAAATACGTCCAGTCGGCACATGAGAGACAAAAAATGTTGACGTAAAATACATCCAGTCAGCGTAAGAGGTTAACCAATCAAAAAACAGCCTTTCTAACTTCTTACCGTATTCTACATACGTAGTATTTTCATCCTTTCTCAAATTTCAAAATTTCTTACGGTATGCCTCCGTACTAGCCTATACGTTGCTAAGAACAGTTTCTTTCACGATATCGTAATTATCACATTCCTCCTTAGACATGCAACTATACACAGTAAGTGCCCTACCACTCAAAACTGACTGCAATATAAAGTCCACGTTTCTCTAGGAGAACCTATCGTTCCATTAACTTCTCAAAACACATGAAATATGTCGTAACATCTTCCTCATCAAACTTTTGGTACTAATTTTAGCACTGGCAACTCATACCTAACGAATCAGCTTCGTTTTCGTTCTCGCCTGTCCGACTGTTACAAATACTTTCCCTTAACCGAGCAATTTCACACTCATGCATACGTACTTTTTCTCTCGCTTCCTGCTGCATACCAACATTTTCTCTCTCTTGCTGCATTTTCCTTTTCACTTGCTCTCTCATACTTTTCTCTTTCTTTCCTTTCAAACATACTCACGGAGATGATCATTCCCCTCTAGACCTAGTAGCCTAACCGACTCAATAAACATCTTTCACCATCTCTCTTCATTCTGATTCTTTCTATATTCTCCCTGGTTTTTCAAACTGTTAAAGTGTTTGATAGCCTAAGGCAAGGTCGCCACAATGTTACGGATCTGAAGATCTCAGAGACAATGTTACGGTGTCGAAATATCCTGGTTAAAGGTCGACACAATGTTACGGCCTCTGAGAGAGGTCCGCTTCAGGTTCGATATGAAATAAAAAAAAAATATATATCATCAACAAAACAGTTGAAACTGGGGATACGAATATAGAAAGAAACACTAACACAACAAAGGTTTACAAGCTTACTAACAAAGGTAATGCAGAATGGTATCTCCTATTTACTAAAAAGATAGAATCTTACACTGCATGAACTGGGGGAACAGTGAGGCAATTCAAATACTTGCTAATTGATTTGGCAATTCGACGCGCTGGCTTCATAAAAGGTAGAGCGGCAATTGCAGTCATCCTCTTGACTCCGTATTGCAGAAACTAGTATCGTCTAGAAACACGGCCGCCTCCACTCCTGAAGATGACTAGACCAATATCCAAAACCAACAACTCGAACAACTCTTCTTTTGATTGATACTTCATCGGTTTCCTTCGTCTCTAGTCTCTCTCTTGACAATCACTGCTGCTGATCTCTCACTGATAATCTGACTGTGCTCTTACTAACTGGTGATCTCTCTCTTTACGATCTCTTCCTTCTACGATCACTGTTTGCTCCTACTTCCTCCATCGTATTTATACGGCATCCTGGGGCGGAGCCTACGGCGAGCGTCACAGGTTCCCGAGATTGCTAGATTTCTTAGATAATCTAGACGAGATATTGCATCAGAAATCGCTGCGTTTCTCACCGTTCCCGACGAGATCCACAACACTCCTGCCGATTCTAGAACCATCATGATAACGGGCACCTCCAACACATTGCGCTAATGCCTCCTTGCTGCCGAACTTCTCGAAAAAGCGTTCTCCTTTCCTTTATCTTTCTTTGCTAGGAAGCAATTACCATCACAGTAAGAGTGATGTGATCAGTGAGTGCAGTGTTTTCCAGTGCAGTGGAGGGGGCGTCTGATCGACTCTCAATGCTCCCAGGTCTAGACCTCTTCCAAACTCCAGGCCCAGTGGAGGAGAATGTCAAAAGCCATAAGGAGGTTGTGGAGAATCCCCACCGATCAGGCATCCCTTCGGCAGGTTCTTCTGTAGTTTCGTCCCAGACCTGCCAGGGATCGCCATAGTAAAGGCATCCTTAAGAAGAGCTTTTTCTTCTTCGGACTCGCTTCTCCTCAACGCGGATGGAGTTCGCTGAGATCTCGTCCCTTGAAGAGAGCCTGGAAGGCTCCCAGCAGTATGTTGGACTCCAGCCCGGAACGCTTTCCAGAGGAGTCCCCTGTGGACAGGAAGAGAGCCAGGAGAGCCCCAGCAGTCCTGCTCCTCGTACAGCTCTTCCTTCCTCTTCTAAGCCTCTCTCGCCGCCTGCAAGAACAACTTTCGACGCTGATGGGCGCTCTGGTTAGCGACCCTCCCCGCAAGAGGATATAGGCGCTCCCGGTTAAGAGGTCTAAGCTCCTTCTCGCAAGAGGAGTACCTCTTGGGACAGAAGCCCTTCCCCTAGAAGCTCCAAGAGCCTCTCCCCTGTCAGACGCTCTCACCCTGATAGGCGCGTTTCGCCTGACAGACGCTGCTCACCTTCTGTTTAGGCTATCCTCTCCTCTCAAGCGATCTTTGCAGGTGGGAGGCTCTCCTCACAAACACGCCTCCCCTGGTAGGCCTCGGCTTCAAGTAGGCCTGCAGCGTCAGCCAAGCTCTCGGCACCAGCCAGGCACCAGGCGCCAGCTGGGCACTCGTCCTCCAGCAGGCGCAATTCTCCACGCAGGCGCTCCTCCCCTAGTAGGCTCTCGTTGCCGACCAGGTGCATGGCGCCAGCCACACGCGCGGCACCAGCCAGGCGCTCTCCTTCCAGCAGCCACAACTCGCCAGACAGACATTTGGCGTCTAGTAGGCTCTCTTCTGCAGAGAGAAGCGACTCTCCGACCAGACGTCCTTCCTCTCCGCCAAACTCTCGGCCTCATCTAGGCATGTCTCCTATCCGACTTGAGAGGAGGTAGTCTCTTCACATGAACGTCCTCGTGTTAACTAGAAGAGAACTTTGAAGAAGTATCGGAGGAGGAAGTCCCCAGAGTAGCAGCTCTTTCCAACTACAATACCTTAGCAGCCTGCTGGTACAGGAGTTCGGCGATGCTCTTAGCCCAGCTGCTCCTGCCCTCTCCTCGGTCTCTTTTCTCACGAGCACGAAGACTTCGAAGAGCTCCTCTTTCCTGAAAATGCGCCCTACCATATCGATGAAGGCATTGCAATTCCGTGGGCGATTGGCTTAAGTCTAAAGAAGAGTCGGCAAAACAGTTTTTTTTCCTCGTCCTCCCTCCAAGCTCTTGGGCAGGCAGGGGATATGGTACGAGACGGGAGAGCCAATGGGGTTGGGACTCCCCTCATCGGCCGAGGCGGACTTCTCTACCTTGGTGGATTCCACGAGAAGGCATTCCTCCCGACGGCCAAGACGTGGGGAATGACGGAACTGGATCATTTCCTCAAGGACTCTTCCATACTAGAAGTATTTAACTTTTTAGATTGGTCCCCCCCCCCCCCCCCTTGGGGCACTGGCCAGGAAGACTCTGGATCCAGAGTTTTTGGGACCTGAATAACTTAACAGCATTCTGTCCTGCATGGATAAAGGCAGTCAGGGACGGATCGGGGGAGGAGCTGGCCTCTCTCTTCGGAGCTGGTATTTTGAAGAAAGAGAGCAATCTATAGCTCTTTCCTTACCAGATCCGTTTCTCAGGTCCAGAGGGCGTTCTTGCTCTACGCCCCTCTTTCTAACCAGTTGTCCCAAACAAATTGGGTTGGTTAAGGATCTCTCACTCCCTGGCGGAAAAGGAAAAGGCTACTCAAGATCTGTTGGCGCAGTCTGCAAGGAAGGCAAGACCAGCGGCTTCCTCCGTCAGGAAGGAGAAACTTTCCTTCTCAGCGCCCTTTTCAAGGGACCCCTTCACAAAGACCTCTTCAGAGGAAGATATCAGGACAAGCGTGGTAGGTCCTCTATCAGGCCCTTCAAGAGGGCTAAATAGGATTCAAGTCCTCCAGACTTCTGTAGGTGCCAGGCTTCTCGAGTTCGCAGAAGCCTGGGCACAGAGAGGAGCAGACAACTGGTCCCTCTCTATCTTGAGAAAAAGATATCTCATCCCCTTCATGGAAAGGCCTCCCTTAACTTCAACTCTGAGGGAACTTGCAGCCAATTACAAAGATCCTGCTATGCGGCAAACCCTTCTTCTGATGGTAGATCAGATGCTGGAGGAGGAAGCCTAGAGCCAGTTCAGGATTCCCACTCCCAGGGATTCTACAATCGCCTGTTCCTTGTGCCGAAAGCCTCGGGGGGGTGGAGACCGGTTTCTGGAACGTAAGCGCTCTGAATCGCTTTGTAGAGAAGAGGAAGTTCTCCAATGGAGACAACCTCTTCGGTTCGCTGCTCTTTGTCCGGGAGATTGGATGGTTTCCCTGGACCTTCAGGGACACGTACTTCCATGTACCGATACATCAATCCTTCAGGAAGTACCTGAGGTTTATGGTACAAGGAAGGATCTTCCAATTCAGGGCTTTGTGCTTCGGCCTGTCGACGGCTCCACAAGTATTCACGGGGCTTATGAAAAATGTAGCCAGATGGCTGCATCTGGAAGGGGTGAGTATCTCTTTATCTGGACGACTGGCTTATTTGGGCAAGTCGGAGACCCAATGTCTGGAGGACATGCATTTGACTTTACGAATGGCCCAGTCCCTTGGACTAACTGTTAATCAACCATGAGAATCGCAGATGGTCCCCACCCAGAACATCGTATCTGGGGATTCGGATGGATTCTCGGGTTTTCTAGTGTCTCCATCCCCGGAAAGAATCGAACGGGGCATAGAGAAGGTGACTACCTTCTTAGAGAGAGAACAAAGCTCCGCGAGGGAGTGGCTGAGTCTGCTGGGGACACTTTCCTCGCTGGAACAGTTCTTCTCTCTAGGAAGGCTTCACTTGAGACCCCTACAATTTTACCTAAAACAGATGTGGGATCAAAGGTCAGGAGACCTTGCGGACTCCTTCCCGATCCTAGCAGGGGGGAAAAAGGATCTGAGTTGGTGGCTTTCCCCACTCAGGAGAAACAAAGGCTTGTCTCTTCTAAAGCCGAACCCGCGCCTAGTGTTGTTCTCAGACGCATCGAGTCGGCATGGGGAGCAACACTAGGGGTGGGGCGAAAGAAGTGTCAGGCACCTGGAGGGGGACCAGGTGAACTGGCACATCAACAAGAAGTTGTTGTTTGCAGTCTTTCTGGCTCTGAAAAGTTTTCGAGCCAGAAAAGTCAGGCTCGGTGGTCCAGATCAACTCAACAACACCACGGCTCTAGCATACTAAGGAAGCAGGGAGGGACGCATTCCTTCTCCCTGTATGAGACAGCAAGAATCCTGCTGCTTTGGGCAGGGGAAAGAGATATTACGCTTCTCACCAGATTCGTTCAGGGGGAGAAGAACGTAAGAGCGGATCTACTGAGCAGGACAAATCAAGTCCTGCCCACAGAATGGGCTCTCCATCTAGACGTTTGCCAGATGTTGTGGAACCTTTGGGGCAGACCACACATAAGACCTGTTTGCCACGAATTGGAACAAGAGACTGGACAACTTTTGCTCTTCCATTTCGGATCCGAGGGCAATAGTGATAGACGCCCTACTTCTGGACTGTGGCTAGGAATAGATGCCTACGCGTTTCCCCCATTCAAACTCGTGGGGGAAGTGATGAGAAAGTTTGTCTCCTCAACAGGAGCAAAACTTACCCTGGTCGCTCCGTTTTGGCCCGCTCAGGATTGGTTCACAGAGGTACTGGAATGGACGGTGGACTTCCCCAGATCTCTTCCGCTCAGGAGAGATCTGCTCAGACAACTCCAATTCCCACTTCGAACAGGTTTCACAAAAACCAAAAGTCCCGCTCTCTGCCTGACTGCATTTAGACTATCGAAAGATTCGTCAGAGCGAGAGCTTTTCGCACAAAGCTGCTAGTGTGATATCGCCAGAGCCCGCAGGTCATACAACCTTGGCTGAGTTTACCAATCGAAGTGGTAAATCTTTAGGAGATGGTGTGGACGAAGAAGCTATCCTCACCCAATACCTCTGTGACCATGATTGCCGACTTCCTTCTCTTTTTAAGAGAGGAATGTAACCTTGCTGTGTCTACAATTAGGGTTATCGTAGTATGCTATCCGCAGTATTTAGGAACAGGGACCTGAGAATTGCGAAGGATAAAGACCTGCATGACCTGATCAGATCTTTTGAAACTACCAAGAAAAAGTGCTCTAGACCTCCTAGTTGGAACCTGGATGTAGTCTTGAAATTCTTGGTATCGAACAGGTTCGAACCTCCTCAACAGGCGTCCTTCAGGGATCTGACGAGAAAGTCACTGTTTCTTCTAGCTCTGGCAACTACTAAGAGTCAGCGAGTTACAAGCGCTGGATGCGAGAGTAGGGTTTAAAGGGGATTCGGCAATCTGCTCCTTTAAACCATTATTCTTAGCAAAGATGAGAATCCCTCGAAACCATAGCCTAGAAGTTTCAAGGTAAAAGGTCTCTTTCCCTTAGTGGGAAGAGAGACAGAAAGATCCCTGTGCCCTGTCAGGACCCTTAAATTTTACCTAGATAGAAAAAAGAAACTTAAGGGCAACCTGAACAGTCCTCTGGTGTTCTGTCAGGGACCCTAGAAGGCCCATCTTTATGAGGGGCATCATTACAGAAGCGCATGCGACATGCGATGAAGAACAATTTAAAACACCTGAAAGTGAAAGCACATGAAGTAAGGGCCATTGCACATCACTGGCGTTGCAGAAAAACTGTCTCTAAACAATATTCTGGCCTCTTCTTACTGGAGATGCAACTCGGTATTTGCATCTCACTACTTAAGAGACGTAAGAGTAACTTACGATAAGTGCTTCTTGTTGGGGCCCTACGTATCTGCAGATTCGGTGCTGGGACAGGGAGCTGAGACTAATCCTTGTTAGGTTAGGTTAGTTGTATTTTAATTTGGTGGTGTTTTTTATGGTTATTTGAAAAAAAGTTGTGGAACCTCTTTCAATTGTAGTTCTAACACGGGTTAGAAATGGTCAGGATTGGTTTTGTGCTCCCTTGATAGTACTGCAGGCAAAGTTTGGTCATGTAAGTGGATTAGCCCCCATTGACCAAGATCGTAACACGGTTCTGTCATGTAAGTGGAAAGCCCCCATTGACAAGATCCAGAGGAGTTTTCAGTCATAGGTCACTACCTCGCTGAAACTCTTGAGGCAAAGCAGACTCATAGACAGTATCCATGAAGTCTTCTGCCCAATCAGGTAAGAACCAAGGTCTTTGACCTACAACTGTGTTGTTTCCTGTTTTTATTTTTACTATTAGCTGTCTCTTACCCTCCACCAAGGGGTGCCAAATCAGCTAAGTATATATCTGCGGGAAGTTGCATGTACAAAAATGATATTGTTATGATACAATAAAGTTTTGTACATACTTACCCGGCAGATATATTTGATTAATGGCCCGCCCAGCTCCCCTCAGGAGACAGGTGGAAGAAAAAATCTGATTAGAAAATGGGAATGGTTCCTAGTCCCGCCACCCAGCGGCGGTAGGGTAGATCACCTGACCTACCTGTAGCGTGTGCCGCGAAATTTGAATTTCTGTCGGGGACATCGGAGACTGTAGCTAAGTACGTATATATCTGCCGGGTAAGTATGTACAAAACTTTATTGTATCATAACAATATCATTTTCCGAGAGAGGTGTGGACATGTTTTAAAGAAGAATGGTGCAGCCCTCCCCCCCTCCATCTATTTCTCTTCTTTATGTTCCTCCTCACCAGACGGAGGATTTGGGATTTGTATTTTGTTTATAAGAGTGGTGCTCAGCCGTACCTCTAATGTTGGCATTAATCACAGATAGATAAATTCCATAAATGTGCAGAATAGTTGGATGAGAGAATTTTATTAGTCATGAATGTTAAATACGTAAAAGAAGGTAGTCTTCTAAGTGGGAATGGGTGCAAAATCATGTAAAATAGTTTAATAAAAAAGCATAGCATACACAATGAACAGTCTAGACAAGTCACCATTTACCGTGCATGACAAATGGACAAAAAAAATAAATAGTAAACAGACAGGTTTTGTTTTGCTAGCTGGCCCACATTCTGTTACCAGTGGCTGGTTAGAGTACAGTTATGGTAAATTTATACCTTTATTTCATTTTGCCTTTAAGATGTCACGAATTACGGCTACATTGTGTTACAGTAAATATTTATTTGTTAAAGTTGGCACTCAGATTATTAAGGTAAAGAGTGTAGAAAGTTGAAAGAGGAGCAAAGCAAACTTATACAAAGATTTAACAAGAGATCAAGAAAGAGTAGAACTAAGTGAGATTCCTTGTAGAAGGTTAGTGTTGTCAGTGCACCACATGCTTAGCATTACTTAGGTTTTCATTGCAGTGTTCCTTTGGCTCTTATCTGCAACCCCTTCACTCCTTTGACTGTACCTCCATTGTGAATCAAACAGAAACTTCTTTCAGTTTTCTTCTGATGATTGAAAAAGAAACCCACAAAATCACTGTGTGTAACGTGTTTACTTCTAAGTAAAATTAAACGTAAATACTTAGAAGTAAACACGTTACACACTGATTTTGTGGGTTTCTGTACTTCCATTTATATTCTCTTTCTTCCATTGTTCTTTCCAACCTCTCCTATAGTTATTTTATAGTGCAACTACAAGATTTTCTGAAACCATTTTTACTCTCAAGGTCCAATTGAGCATTGGATGACCTCATGGTCCCGATGCTTTGCCTTTTGTCTGAATTATACATTCCCTTCCATTCCATTCAACTCACTCCACTATGGAAAGTAATACAGCTGAACCTCTTGAAACCAGCATTCTATGGTCCGGGAACTCCCGTGGTTTGGCTTGATTTTAAATCAGCCGCCATTAGTTTATTGCGCTGCCACCACAGTGGCGTGGCGCCATGTATTGTTTACAACTTCGGACAAAACAAAAAAATTACAAATTTTCTAATAAGCGCAATTTTGTATTTTTTCATAGCTACAAACCTCGGTCTTAACAATAGGATAATTTTCTAGGTCTCTCCTTTGTTTTTTATGAAAATAATTGTTAGTAACAAAAATATGTGAAGTCAAATATGTTTTTCATATTAGCCTTCAAGAAATAAATATATTTTTTAAAATATCCACTTGAGAAGGCTGTACCAAGTCAAAACTTTTAATCAAAACAATGAGATATTTGGCAATGCATGAATTCCTTACTGTTTGTGTTCTTGAGAGACATAGGTGATTCAGTTTGGTAATTTCTTTTATGTAACTGTGTATTTACCTATTTGATATGCCACCTATTAGATCATATGATTCTAGAGGTAAAGAAGTGCAAGCATAAATCGTTATCTATGCTAGAAAATTTTTATTTCATTAGCGAATAGTTTTTGTGTTCATTTTCCTCAATAGATGGGGCCTGGTTTGCTTTGTTTACATTTTGACGGCGACATTCAAGTGCACTGTGATCGCCGAAATTCAATCAGTCATTGTTTTTTCATTGCACTATCCTCAACAATCAAAATAAATGACGAAGAAACTAATGGCAATAATTATGAAGGTATGAATGAAATTTAGAATATGTAAGCCACGATAATAATGTGCAGATTCTGAGTAGTTTTAGTACTGTATAGTTGATTTATGATGAGCCTAACTGAGGATGTAGGATAATCTGTTAAAGTACATTACTTTAAAGAAAATTATACAATGTAACATTATCAAATTATTGCTCATTCTCTGTGTTGGGCATTCAGTATTGCCAAACAAGTTTTTAAAAAAAATTAGCTTTTTCCATAGTTACCAGACACCTACTCTCCTGATATGTTGAATTAATCTCACATTTTGTTGTTGTTAATTTCCATAATCCACCTTTTAATGTATTTTAATGTGATAAGATCATTTTTTCTTCCCTCACAACAGTTGGTCTAGGTCAGTTAGAATCTTTGTTTTTGTGTTCTGATGGGGGAGGGGAAACTCAAAAAATCTCCAGATTTATAAGACATTGCTGTGGGGGTGACAAAATATTTTTATTTTATTTTGTTTGCATAACATTTTTTCTAGTTAAAATGCTGATCTGACAATAGTGCTTTTCAAATTTATAGAGTTGAATAAAGTAAACAAGAAACGTTAGGTGCATGTGTCCCTATGCCAGCTAAATTACATAATGCAGTCAATGGACTCTCCCTTATCATCCTTGCTAGTGGCTCCCCCCCCCCCCCCCCCACACCCCCCCCCCCCCCCCCCCCCTCCCTACATCCCTCCCTCTGAACAGCAAAGTAATTAAGAAATAAAAAAAGAGATGAGACCAGGTACCATGACCACATCCATAAGTGATATGCAAACCCAAGTGTTACTGCATACAAAAAGATTTCTCAATTAAAGTTTTCTGTATATTTAAAATCTTTAGGCTTCTCTGTATACAGTAAGTCCTCGGGTACGCTGGTCTCGACTTACGATGTTTCGTGGTTACGAACGCGCCCCCATAAAAATATAAAAAAAATAATATTTTGCGTCGTTCCGTCTTACGCGGTTTAGCGTCGTAAGCAACGTAAACAAACGCGAACTAGTTCCAGGCGCACGGCGGAAGAATACGCTTTGTGGGGGAGAGGACGGCGTCGCTTCGCTACGCTCAGTCCTCGTCCATACGCCATTTTGGTTGTTTACACTGCCTCTCTCTCCCTCGTGTTGTATCGTTTTTGTAACTTTTTGCTCTTTGTTATGGCTCCCAAGCGCAAGGCGGACTCTTCTGATGGTAGTGCATCGAAGAAAGAAAGGCCATCACCATGGAAATTAAAGTGGACATTATAAAGCGATCCGAGAAGGGAGAAACGCCAACAAACATTGGCCGCTCGCTTGGCCTTAGCCTTCGACCGTTGCTACCATTATCAAAGATAAAGAGCGCATCGTTGACATGTGAAAGGATCTGCTCCTATGCAAAGCGACAGTGATAACTAAGCAGCGTAGTGGTCTAATAATTGAAATGGAAAGGTTATTGGTGCTTTGGTTTGGAGATCCAAATCAACGGCGTATCCCAGTCAGCCTTATGGTGATTCAGGAGAAGGCGAAAAGATTGTTTGAAGCGTTGAAAAAAGAAAAGGGGGAGGGAAGTGAAAGTGAAGAGTTTGTGGCTAGTAGGGTTGGTTTATGCGATTTTAAGGCTCGGGCCAATTACCATAACCTTAAATTGCAAGCGGTGAACGCTGCTAGTGGGGATGAGAAAGCAGCGAGTGAATTTCTAAAGCGTTGTCTGAGATAATTAAGGAGGGGGGTTATTCTGCTCAGCAAGTGTTTAACGTAGACGAGACAGGTTTGTTTTGGAAGCGTATGCCTAACCGCACTTACATCGCCAAGGAGGAGAAGTCAGCACCCGGTCATAAAGCCAGCAAGGAGAGGCTAACTTTACTTCTTGGGGGTAATGCTGCTGGCGACTTCAAACTGAAGCCCTTGTTGGTGTATCAGGCTGAAAATCCAAGGGCACTCAAGGGCATTTGGAAGGGTCAACTACCAGTTAATTGGAAGTCCAACAAGCAAGGCATGGGTGGGGACACTTGCACGGGTTTGCGAGGGGAACTGGTTCGTAAACCCATTTTGTTCCAAGTGTGGAGCGGTATTGCGCCTCCAAGGGTATCCCCTTTAAGGTGTTGCTAGTGCTGGACAATGCCCCTGGACACCCTGCCCAGCTGGGAGACTTCAACCCTAATGTCAAGGTGGTTTACCTTCCACCTAATACCACGCCCTTTTACAGCCTATGGACCAAGGAGTGATTGCTTCGTTCAAGGCCTACTACCTACGAAGGACAATTGCTATGGCTTTACAGGCAACTGAAACCAAGAAGGACTTGACTCTGAAGGACTTTTGGAAATCCTACAACATCCTTGATGCTGTAAAGAACATTGCTAATTCCTGGGAGGAGGTTAAGCAAACAAACATGAATGGTGTCTGGAAGAAAATTTGTCCTCAATTTGTGAATGATTCCTTTCATGGGTTTGAGGACACAGTTCAGCTAGTTGTCAAGAACGTTGTTGCCCTGAGTAAGGAAATCAATTTGGAGATGGAGGTTGATGATGTTACAGAGCTGCTGGAGTCTCATGGCGAGGAGTTATCTGCTGAGGACCTGATACAACTGGAGAAGCAGATAATAGAGGAAGAAGAAGAAGCACCCACCCCAGAGCCTAAGGCTTTCACAAGGCAGGACTTGATAAGAGGTTTTGCAGAGTTGCAGCAAGCGTTGTCAACTTTTGAGGCTCAGGATCCCAACTTGGACAGGTTCACTAGGGTTTCCAGAGGCGTCATGGATTTGATGCAGTGTTACAAGGAGATCTTGGATGAAAAGAGGTCGCTCTCTGTTCAGACTAACCTGGAGCAGTATTTTAAGAAGGTAGAGAGGCCCTGCAGGAGATCCTGTACCCTCTACCTCAGCTGCCTCTGCTAATCCAGCACCTTCTGAATGTTCTGCTAACCCAGACTCACCTGCCCCAGTATCTCCAGCACCTTCTGTAGGTTTCTGCCTCACCTAAAGACTCACCTGCCCCAACATCTGCCTCACCTCAAGAATCACCTGCCTCAGCACTCCAGTACTAGTACGTTCTGCCTCACCTCAAGAATCATCTGCCTCAGCATCTCCAGCAACTTCTGGAGGTTCTTTTATTTTCTCTTCACTAACCTCCCCCAGTCTCTCCAGCACCGCAGCTTCCTCTCCAGTGTGCAAGCCAATCAAACTAATAAAGGTAAGGAATTGTTCTCTCGTTGTTATTGATAGTAATTTACATTAAATCATTGTGGTATTTTTCAATGTTCCGACTTACGCTGAAAAATCGTGTTACGAATGCATCGTAAGAACGGATCTACGTCGTAACTCGAGGACCCCCTGTATTGATGAATTTTTTATTGAACAAAAAAGACCTGAATCCTGGATGATATCTGAATTGTTGTTATTTTACATTTTTAATTTTGTTAATATTTTAAGAAAGTATTTTTTTTCAATATTAAGTAACTTTTTTATTTTACTTAATTTTGAAATTCTACAAGAATACCAGTTTCATGTATTTAAATTGCCATTCTTTTAAAAAAATAACTTAAAACAATACTAAAATTTCAGCCAGAATGCTTAAAATCTATAATCATTTTGACTTTGAATGATTGATAAAAAAAAAAAGCTTTGGAGACTTAAGTTGCTTTCAGTTTCCTATTCATTACAGTGCTTGATTTTTATGGCACCCTGTGAATGCCAGAAGAATGAAGAAAGACTCTACAGGTAGTTGTTGATCATCATAATTGTGGCATACCTCATTATTATTCTGATGATGCACAATTAGTAAGAGAGTTTGGAGCATTTGCAAGAGGGAAAGTTGAGTAAGGAGGTCATGAGAGTAAATGGAAATCAAGTTGGAGCAGTTGATATGGATGAGGGAAGAAGTGAGTCACGAAACCAGTGATGCAGAGGATAGTAAGGTGTATGGAAAAGTTTGGTTAGAAAACTTTTAATTATTTTTTGAAGCCTTGGTGAGAATGCACAAAGAATCATTGAGTTAAGGGTATGTTAATCCAACTTTCACATAAACAAGTTAGTTTTGAGGTCATTGTACATCTTGAAAGAATGGAGTTGAGTTAAATATAGAATTTAGGCCAAAGGCCAAGCACTGGGACCTATGAGATCATTCAGCGCTGAAATGGAAATTAACAGTAAAAGGTTTGAAAGGTGTAACAGGAGGAAAACCTCGCAGTTGCACTATAAATCAAGTGTTAGAAAAGGGTGGAAAGTAAGATGAAGAAAGAGAATATGAAAGGAGCTACAGTAAAAGGAACAAAGGCACACTACAAATAACCTTAAATAATGCATACAGTGCATCGCATGAGGTCTACTGATGGCACTACCCTCCACATAAATTGAAAGAATGGAGGACGATAGGTTTTGTGAAAAGTGAGAAATATTAAGCCAGATGCAAAGTAGTAGTGTGCTGACAATATAACCAGGTTATTACTTAGAACAAGTGAATATGAAAACTTGTGAAACTAGTATAATCATAGGAAAGGAGAATTACATGTTGACACTTAAAGCTCATACATGAACAAGAGGACTGCAGAGCTTATTTAGAATGGAGCTGACACAAACTGGGGCCATTTTTTCTCTCTGGCTTTTATTCTTGTGAGCCAAGGATTTTCAGCACACAAAAAAAGACATGTATGTGATTAATGGGTTTGTATTAGAATTGGTTTTATGATATGAAAAATGGTTTTAAATTCATTCGTTAATTTTTGTGGAAGGGCTAGCCATCAGTCTGGTCTGCTTCAATAAACAATAGGTAATGTCTGTGTATCTAAAATTACATGTTCGTTTATATGACTTATGGTATGAAACAGTATGTGATTATAGTTTCTTCAAAAATAGTTTAATGTATAAAAACAAAGATGGAACATTATTTTGCATTATTGTCTTTTGTTTATTATTTGTTTTTATTATTTTGGTGAATGTATTGCAGGTTGGAAACTGGGAAGAGCACTTTGCAAAATGGGAGCAGTTATTAGTTATTTACGTTGGTGCAGCAGCAATGTTCTTCATTGGTAAAAATTTGAAAAGAAGGTAAGGTAGTGATATTTGTGAGCACCATATACTATAATTTATATACATGTATGTGTGTGTGTTAATTATATAATACCATATATGAATATTATATATATATATAATATATATATAGATATATATATATATATATATATATATATATATATATATAAACAAACAGGTTTTGACATAGGAAGATCCTATTTTTTTGGTAGCCGTTGTGAATTCTGGAAGGAATTACACTATCATGGTACCCCAGGGCTCCATAAGACAGACCAACTAATTACCATAAGGAATTCTCTTGTAGTTGGTCTCAGCCAGAATAGTGTAGTGCTTGTTGGTGCAGTGATAGAATATAAAGGACTCTGGACAAGAGGGCTCTCTCTCCTTTCTACAACGATTATTTAGGCATCATACTCACACAGATCTGACAAGAATTTGACTCCATCTTCATTACATGCCAGGTCTGTGCAAGAAAAATTGTTCACTAAGACCCCTGTCCCTGCCTTTTAGTCAGGGAAAGTTGGTGGGTTTGAGGACTCACAGTTGCTACCAAAAATAGGTTTATTAATCATCAAAACCTGGTTTTTTTTTTTTTATAGTGTAGCAGTTGTTCATTCTCAAATAAGCTTACATAAGAAATAAAATTGACAGGTGATGACAAAACAACTTAACTTCTAATAAACATAGTCGACCTAGTTAGAGAAGGATTATGGGCCACCGTGTCCGTATTAGCTGATATGTGTCCAGTTTAACTGGCTGTACCTATATATTATGTACATACAAATGCCAGTAAATATACTATTTCATTATTTAAATTTAACCTCATAGAAAAGATGAAAAATTAGAATGTAACAAGATAAAAATTGTAGAAATCAGCCGTATATATGTAGATGCCTCGGCCGAGACACGAACGCATTAATTGTTAAGTAAAACCCTGATTGGCTGGTTGGGTGCCATGGAGATCTGTTAGCCAGTGAAAGCCCTCTACTTATTATGTTACCAATTTTTAGATATTTTGTATCACAAATTGTGCGTACATTAAGTTTTTTTGAGCGTTGCCGGTGATAGTGATTATTTGACTGCTGATTGCAAAAATTACTTTGTATACGCTGTATAATTATTTCTCCCTGCTAACAAGAATTTAACAATAATTTTAAACTTGACTTGGGAAATAAATTTTGTATGTTAAATTATTTCATCTCTCCCACCGTTATCCCTACATTAAGGGGTCAGTTGCCTGATGCGCTTTCTCCACTGCCTTCTATCAAAGGCATCATCCTCCACCAAACTTCTCTCCATATCTTCCTTCACTTTATCTCACAATCAGATTTCTCTCTTCTTCTCTTAACATCCATCCTTAATACATGCCCATACCATCTTAATCATGACTCTCGTATTTCCTCTGTTATCTTTATTGAGCCTACTCATCTTATGTCATCATTTTCCAGTCTCTCAATCAGCAATATTCTTTTAATCCACCTCAGCATTCTTATCTCTGTTCTCTAAAGCTCAACCTCCTCTTTTCTTTCTTAGAGCCTGTGTTTCCGATCCATCCATACATTAACACTGGTCTTATCACTGTGCTATAGATCTTGACTGACAATCCTCCCCGTCCTGTTGAGGAGGCATCCGTATATATCACCACGTGTATGAATGGTGGAGTCAGGTCGACCTGTGTGCCAGAGACCCCTTCCAGGTCCACAGACAGAGTATCTTCCCAATCTCAGATGAAGGTGATCTTAAAGGCTTTTCCTGTAACACGCCCAGACTTTGTTCCAGCTTGACATCAGGGAAAGTTTGGACTGATCCGAAGGAATATCAGGTCATTCCTGATTCTGGTTTGAGTGCTCCTGGTAAGGAGCTGCCGCAAAGAGTACCCCAACAAAGCCCCAGCCTCAGAAAAAGTCTTGTAGATGCAAGGCAGGATTTGTTTATATTAAGAAACCTTTTGACTGGAGTCAGCTAACTACCACTCTCAGGTTTAGTCAGCACTCTTCTCTGGTAGCTCCCCAGATTATCCAATCATCTAGGTAGGCCAACAGTTAAAATCCTTCATTCCTGAGCCCCCATCAAATAAGTATAGTATATACTCCCATCAATTAAGTATAGTATATACTACAGTATAAATATTTATGCAAACATTATGTTTAAATCTAACACATTAAGGGGGGCAGCCAGCTAATGCCATGTTTTAAGGACAGGACTTGACATTCATACAACTTAATAAGGTGACTTGGGACATCACAAAACCACATATGATTTTCGCCTCTGACCTTCGGTTTTGTGACACCAGGGCGATTTATCCCGAAAATAACTATTTTTCAAAATCTATCTCCTCCCTTGATATTTAATATTAAGAACTGGGATTACTACCATATATAGACCTGATGTAGACCGCCAATCAAATGTAGTAGTTTTTTTTTTTCTGAAAGTCAATTTTTGCTAGATATGAATTTTTTCATTATGGTAAGGAAATAAACCTTATAAGAAAAAAATTTTATAAAAAAAAAAAATAGGAAAAAATGGCTTCATTTGATTATAGAACAATGTCTTTCTAAGTTATATACCAAATTTCAATGCTATAACTTTGAAATTAAGTGAGAAGATAGAATTTGAAGATCAATAAGTATAGTTTTGAGATACAGCCTTTCAAAGTTTTCCTTTGTATTTTAATAAAGACAGTGTTAATAAATAATGATTATTATGAATTTATATTTCTTTTTTGGGTATTAATAAACTAAAACTATATTATTTATCATAATTTAATCATAAATGAAGATTTTGCTCATATATCATAGCCTTGGGCACTGCGTCAGACTAGACGGGGCACTCCTTCCTACGCAACTCCTCTCTCTCCTTCACTAACTCGGCTTATTAAGGCGAATTTTCTTTTTCTGTATGTTAGCGAGATATTTTCCTTATCTTTTCCTCTTTGGCATGATGAAATTCTTGCCAAAACAAAGATAAAGAGATGTAAAAGCAAGCGAATGTCAGAGTTTAAACTCGCAAATGTGTACACTACATGGGGTCCCTCCTCGCACTGGAAGGTGATAAGCGGACTCCCTTCCTTCCTGCGACTCATGGAATCTCTGCAGATGCCATTTCTCACAATTTCTTTGACAATAATTATCAAAATTTACGAAAACAGAAGAAATATTGCATTTTCTTGTACGGATTAATGTTTTTAGCTTATTGAGTACGTAACTAATTACCTGTAACTACGAAAGTAAAAGGAATTTTTACAAAATATTCGTACACGTATTCTCCATTACCATTCGAAGCTTGCATTTTTCGCCCTATATAAGGGTACCTGCCGACCCCCTTAAAGATCACCCTTGGTTCAGAGGAATGCTGTTTGCAGAGCACTGAAGAGTGGTGGCAAATTAAGCTCTTTTTCTTTATCGCTCCTTTTAAAAAAGGGTCTGGTTTTAAAAAAACAAAAATCTACTTTAGATGGGGAGGATGAGACCATCCCTACCCTACCCCATTGCAACAAAAATCTACTTTAGATGGGGAGGATGAGACCATCCCTACCCTACCCCATTGCAAATGATACTTTGTGGGACTTTCCCAACTATGCAAGTCCTATAGTATAGGCTCCACCTCTTCCCTGCCTTGTAATAATCAGTCTCTGGTAGGCTTGTCTTAGTCTTTTCGGAGGGGTCTGTTTTTACTGACTGGAAGCTTGTACAGTTCTGATTACCACTAAGTTTTCTTAGGCTAAGAAAGATGAAACTCTCAGGGGTATTGTTTTCCCAATTCCTCTTTTCAAGGACAAAGTATATTGGGAAATTCAGTTGTTGGGCTGAGTAGTGCAACGAGAGACTTCAAAAAGGGTGCCAACAGACAAGGGAAGAGTGCAATCGTGAGGTTACATTGGGGAGCAAAATGTTGAGCCCACCAATGTTTCCTTTGAAGCCTTAAATGCAACACTCCCGAAAGTTAAATATTGTGTTTACCCAATAGGGTAAACACACATTACTAAATCCTAGGGTCAGTGCAACCTTACAAGATCATTAGGTCAGCAGTGACCTTTCCCAATATTTGAGGATTTGTATGAAACTGGGGATTGTTCACAAATTCTTTGACTCTATAAAATAACCTTCTTTGGCTCGACAGGATATGAATTAAGTTAGGTACCTTACATGATCAGGTCAGCAGTGACCTCTCCCAGTGTCTCATGATTTGTTTGAAACTCCTCTTACTTTCCATTAGTTCTTTGACTCTGTAAATAACCTTATTTGGCTCAACAGTATCAATTTTGTTAGCTACAGTAATAAATTGGTTAGTTACTGTCAACACTAAAAAGTATAAAAATAAAGTTTTATTTAAAAAAAAAATCCTTTTAATAAAATCACTAAAAGTGGAAAATAAATTGTTTGAGACACCAGGATTTTCTTACAATTAATCATGTTAACCCATTAAAGCCAAATGGACGTATTAAGCGTCGAGTCAAAATCTCCCCAATTGCCGAATGGACCGTACCATACGTCGACTCAAAAAAGTTTTTTTTAAAATTCGCGGAAAATACTTATAGGCCTACCAGCCGAAACTTTTGAATCACGCGCCTTGGGAGATGCTGGGAGTTCACGGATCAAGGAGTTGTTTTGTTTACAATCGTTACGCGAGGCGCGCAAGCGCGAATTTCTTTCTTATCGCACTTAAAAAGTATCTAGTGACACATCTCCAAAAATTGATTTTCGGTCACTTTGACATAATTTTTGCACCGTTTTTAAATTATCCGTTACATGGAGTATTACATATGAAAATGTGCGCAATTTCATTTAGAATACAACAAAAAATTACTCATGATTGTAACTTTTATCAGTTATGAAATATTTCTATATAAATAACGATAAGTGCCAAAATTTCAACCTTCGGTCAACTTTGACTCTACCGAAATGGTCGAAAAACGCAATTGTAAGCTAAAATGCTTATATTGTAGTAATATTCAACTATTTACCTTAATTTGCAACAAATTGGAAGTCTCTAGCACAATATTTCGATTATTGGTGAATTTATGAAAAAACTTTTTTCCTTACGTCCGCGCGGTAACTCTTCCGAAAAAAAATCATACATGCGATTGTGGTAATGTTTGCACCATTTTAAAATTAGCCGTTACATAAAGTTTTATATATGGAAATGTGCGCAATTCATGCACAATACAACTAAAAAACAACCCATGTTGTAGCTTTTATCAGTTTTGAAATATTTTCATATAAAAATGTTAAGTGACAAATTTTCAACCTCGGTCAATTTTGACTCTACCGAAATGGTCGAAAAACGCAATTGTAAGCTAAAACTTATATTTTAGTAATATTCAATCATTTACCTTCATTTTGTAACAAATTGGAAGTCTCTAGCACAAGATTTTAGATTTGATGGTGAATTTATGATAAAAATAAAATTTCTTTACGTCCGCGCATTAGGGTATGGGAGGGCGGTTAACTCTTCCGAAAAAATCATACGTGCGATTGTGGTAATGTTTGCACCATTTTACAAATTAGCCGTTACATTAAGTTTTATATATGAAAATGTGCTCAGTTTCATGTAGAATACAACAAAAAATAATTGAAGGTGTAGCTTTTCTCATTTTCGAAATATTTGCATATAAATCACGATAAATAGAAAAAAACCACCACGTTCGGTCAACTTTGACTCTACCGAAATGGTTGAAAAACGCAATTGTAAGCTAAAACTCTTATATTTTAGTAATATTCAATCATTTACCTTCATTTTGCAACAAATTAGAAGTCTCTAGCACAGTATTTCGATTTATGGTGAATTTATGAAAAAAACTTTCCTTCCCTCCGCGCGCGGATTCTCCGCCATAAATCGCGAATTGCGTACATCGCATTCTCGGAAAATTTGCTGTTTCATATTAGGCATTTCATAGAGTTTTATATATGAATATGTGCGCAATTTCATGTAGAATAAAAGGAAAAATATTTGAAGGTTGTAGCTTTTTCCAATTTCCGAAATAATTGCATATAAAAAAAAATTTATAAAAAAATTTCGACATTTGTAATTTTTAACTTCGGAAATGGTCGAAAACTGCAATTGTAAGCTCCAAAACTATTACCAGTATCATAATATTCAATCATTTGTATTCATTTTGAAACAAATTGGAAGTCTCTAGAACAATATTTAGATTTACTATGAATTTTTGAAAAAAACTTTTTTACGTCCGCACGTTATGAATTCGTACATCATTTTGTGATAATATTTTTCCGGTGTTGCTTTTATTGTTTTACAATGTATTATATACCAAAATGATTGCAATTTAGTGTACAATACAATGAAAAAAAAAGAAACTCGTTAGCTTTACCGTTTTTTTGCACAGCGTGATTTTAATACAATTATGTATGAATTTTCTTTTTTTCGCTACCATACATCGCATTATTTACATATGATAATTATATTATTTTTCATTTCTAATGATTGCATACTAAACTTCAGGCAATGACAAAAAAAGGAGCCAAAAATGAACTCTTAATCTTCAAAACTAAGCGCGCTGTGATTTTTTGACAATTATTTTTTCCGCTTCCGCGCTCACATCAAACCGGCTCCGGCATTCGGGGGAGTTTTTTATTTTTTACGCTTCGGCGTTTAAGGGTTTGGGTTAAAAAAAATAAAAGTGTGGGCGCCAGACATCTAAGGAAATGCTATGAGATATCATTGAATTGTAAAAGATCCTGGTGTCTTTCAAAAAGAAATTTTTTTTTTTCCTTTTGAGTGCATTTTAATTAAAGCATTTTTAAAAACTATTTTTTCATGTATGGCATCATTAATTTAATTTTAATTTTCAGGCATCAGTTAAAAGATGATGTAAGAGAGTCCTTCTATGAAGATGTGAACGTATGGTTAAAGGCTTTGAAGAAGAAAGGCACCAAGTTCATGGGTGGTGATGAGCCTTAATTTGTCAGATCTAGCAGTTTATGGAGTACTGACAGCTGTTGAAGGATGTGACGCTTTCGAGGACCTCAAAAATAATACGAAGGTTGAATCATGGTTCAAGAGTATGAAAGAAACTGTAAAATTTCATGGAGGAAGTAATTTGATTGCCCAGAGAGTAAATGTAGCAGATGCCTAACATTTTGCAAAATAGTATGCTATGTTTTAAAAGTATGTTATCAATGAGTTTGTACTATAAAGCGTATTTTTAACAGTAAATGTTGGCGTGCAAGAAAGTTAAAAAACTATTAAATTATCGTCGTTTTTATAAGTAAGTTGTGGGAATCTAGCCCTGCTACTTATTGTAAATAATGCTGTAAATACAAAAAGGTTGTATTATAAGACTTATTATAATAAAATTACACTCAGGGGAAGTGTTTTATTGATGGCAACTAGGTACAAAGGATATTCCATTTAGAAGCAAAATATTGTTTTGCCTCATACTGCAACATCTTGCTTTCAAGTGACTACAGGTAAGTAGAGTATCAACCATAATATGCACTTGTTAGTGATAAACATGCAATGCATTACATTTTGTGTCTTGCTGTGCAGCTTTACTTTCAAATTTATTTAACAGAGTGAATACTGTCCATGTGATTATTAATCACTGATATTAATGCTTGTCTCCCTAAAGTTCACAGTTCTGGTTGTGCGAAGAGAAGCCAAAAAGCCACTAATAGGACATGGTTCAAAAGGGGCACCTAGCATGTTCTTGAGAAATTTTGATGTCCTGGCTACTGCACCAGAATTCTGCCTTGGTATTGTTTGACAGATTCACCTTATAATATTAGCAACCAGTGAAAGCACAGGTTTCCATATAAATTTTGCAAGACTTATACCTAGAGGGAGGTAAGTGCCCAGGGTTCAGTCCAGCCCACTAACCACCCTTCTTAAAAAAAAAAAAATACTTAAAAGAGGAATATCTAAGAAAAAGAGAGTATCTAAG
This sequence comes from Macrobrachium nipponense, assembly GCF_015104395.2. Classification (NCBI taxonomy): domain Eukaryota; kingdom Metazoa; phylum Arthropoda; class Malacostraca; order Decapoda; family Palaemonidae; genus Macrobrachium; species Macrobrachium nipponense. Next base: position 9,563,128 of record NC_061109.1, read on the forward strand.
AACTCCGCTTGCTGGGATTAAACACAATGAGACCTCTGAATTAAGTGTAAAAACCATTATTTGAAATGGTAGATAAAGAAAAATTATATTAATAAAAAAAAAAAAACATATAGTTCATTATTATATACTATATATTTACTTTAGATACTGGAAAATTACTGCATAAGTGAATTACAGTCAAAAGTAAAGGCAGAGATATGTGGCAAGGACTGGACAGAAAACTTGATTGTTTATGCCAGTGGTGCTATGCTTCTGGCTATTGTTCCTTCTTTGCACCTTAGATCTGTGATTACAGAATCCTTGAACAAGGTGGGCACATACTCATGAGTGAAATAAACTTTAGTACATGAAGCTTAACCCTTCTAAAATTCAAAGTACCTATTAGGAGACTTTTGCCTTTGCATCCTGATATACATTGAAATGGTAATGAGTACATAGTGGTTTTAAATGTCAGATTTCAGGTGTAACTTTTTTCTAACAAATACTTCTGAGAAGCATATAGAAAGCATTGTTACCTCTGTTTTTGAATGTTTTGTGAAGTAGTGTGTTTTTTTTTTTTTTTTTTTTTTTTTTTTTAACCATAGAGGGTCAATTACAACTGGTATACTTTTACTACAGTTTGGTGAGCTGCCATAGGATTGGGTGGCTTAAATGAGTTTTGGATTTGCATTTTCAAAAGCAAAACTAGTGCAAACACAAAATTGCACTATTTCACAATACAGGAAATCAAACTAAAGAGAAAATATGCAAAAAGAGGAGAAAACACTGGCTTCAATAGGAAGGGCAGTGGCACATCTTACCAGCATGGCAGTCAGGAAGAAACTGGATGCCACTTTGTCTGACAGCACTGAAGAAATCAAGAAAGAAGCTAATGAAATCATTACCAGTGTCAATGCAGCTACCATCATCTGGGACTAGCGCCTTGGTTACCTAAACGGCAACAAAGATGCAAAAGAATGTAAAACCCTTCTCCCCCTTCATCAGCTAATCACAAACCCCCCCATATATGGACTGGCCAAGCACTTCAACCACATTTTGACACCCTATGCTCCAAGCCGATACAGCCTTGAAGAAATCCGAGACACCCCAGGGACAGGTACTATCGCCTCCTTGGACGTAGAATCCCTATTTATGAATGTTACTGTCGACGGAACCATTGATATCATCATAGACCACATCTACGGGAACGTCCTTGCACCCACACTGAACATCCCAGAAGTATCCCTACGGGCCTCGTCGAGATATGTATGAAGAAGGCCCGTTTCTCCACTCAAGGCCAAATGTTCTGACAGAAGGACAGTGTTGCAATGGGCTCCCCTCTCAATTGTCCTGTTTGCAGACTTCCAAATGGGCATGGTGGAGGGTGTCTGCAGGCGAACCCCGCAAATACGCAAGATACATCAATGAGATTTTTGTGCAAGCAGACCATGAGGATGAGGTTGAATTTGTTTGGCACATGTTCCAGCAGTGCAATTTGCTCAATTATATGGTTGAATTAAGCAACAGCAGCCAGCTCCCTTTCCTCGATGTCTTCGTCTCCAAGAAGAACACCACGGTCAGGGCCTATGTTAGAAGGGCCTACACCCATTGTTCATCCTGGCAGGTCTCCAAGAGCTCAACCAAGTCACCCAGATGCTCATGAATAGCCGGTACTCAAATCGACAAGGAAGTCCATGCAGTGCTGGATCAGTCGTACAAAAAGAGAGACCCAAGCCTCACCACCAGGAAAAAATCAAGCAGTTTTATGAGGCAAAAATGTGCTCATGATACCATGAGGTTGAAGACAGAAGAAAATTATGGAGAGCATGACCCCTACTGAAGTCAACAAAGAACAAGAACTCTCGTCATCTACTCAGAATAGAGTACCAGGGACCTAATCATGAAAAACAATCCGACCCCACCAGCAAGAGATCTGCTGAAGCAGACTAATGTAGTCAATTAAAGCAGCTCTATACAAGATCAAGTAATGATATATCTTTCAATAGTAACTGTATGAAAGAGGGTCCCCTACCATTGAGAAAATTATTACAATTCAGGATATGTAAATAGGACTGAAGGATAATGATGATGTACATCTTTTTTTTTTCATGATTTATGAAATCCTTAACACAGTATACAAAATATATTTGCACCATATAATCTTGCATAAAATACTGCACTTTCTAAAATATTACTACCTCACAAACATTTGTAAAAACACTTGCAGTAAAATGTAATTTCTTGTACATACACTGAACCTACCCATCAAGCACTTCCCTTGCTTTTCTTGTTACTGGCTCGAATCAATTTTTCTAATAAGTCCCATTGATCTGGTTGCACCCTATCAAGTATATTGAACTCTCCTGCCATGTATCGATACTCACCACCATCAAGGGCAATAGTCTGTAAGAGAAAAAAATATAATACAATAGTTTGTAAGAGAAAAAATAGAATACCTATGATTTTACATTTTTAATATCCTATCAATTCCTGGATACCTAACAAAAATCTGTCAAAACAAGTGATAAATAAAATTTTTTAAATAAAAAAATTATAGGATCCAATGTCATTAGTCTAAAAGTCATTAGATCCACTTTGCTAGGACATCTTGTAAATGTAGTATTACAGCCCCACTGATGTGTGCTTAAAGTAAGCCTCACAGCACTTTGTAGGCATTAATAACAAATCATAACTGCAATCACCTGTAATTTCTTCACCATTTATGTACCATCCGCAGCAGCTTTTGGAGTTTTCAACCGACAGGTAGCAGTGCAATTATTCTGTGGCAGTGAGAGACATTTTTCAAATAGTTCTGTTCTGACAAGAAATGATTAATGTGGTGGCACTCCAGATTCTGTTTAATCATGGTGATGCGATATGATTTACTTTTCATGCTATGGTAACTATTGACGCCATCTTAAATAAAATGAAAATTTAAACTTTGGAAATAAAAATTGCCAAAAAATGACATTTTATGTCAATATGTATTTTGCATAACTAAACAAACCTGCAATTTTAACTGAAGGGAAAAATTCTCTAGTGCCGGCTGTAGTCCAGTTACAAAAAATAAAGTTGCAAGGAATTGGTGGCATTAAGAGTAGCTAAGATGGCAGTAAGGAGTCATGTCAGTTTCCTCTAGACCTGGTAAAATATGAGGGGTGGCTTGAGATGGGCAATACATATGTATATGTTAACCTCTTACGACCGAAGAGGTAAAAAAAAATTGTCTCCCGTGTGCCAGAGGTGTTTCAGAGTGAGCGCAGAAGCAGAAAAAATATTTTTTCAAAAAATCATAGCGCGCTTAGTTTTCACTATTAAGAGTTCATTTTTGGCTCCTTTTTTTGTCATTGGCTGAAGTTTAGTATGCAACCATCAGAAATTAAAAAAATTATCATTATCATATATAAAATAATGCGATATATGATAGCGCAAAACGAAATTTAATTTATAATTGTAAAATTTATAATTGTTTTCAAATCGCGCTGTGCGCAAAATGATTAAAGGTAACAAGTTACTTTTTTTTTCGTTGTAATGTACACTAAATTGCGATCATTTTGGTATTTACCACATTGTAAAACGATAAAAGCAACACAGAAAATATTTCACAAAATAATGCATGAATTCGTAACACGCGGACGTAAACAAATATTTTTTTCAAAAAAATTCACCATAAAAAAAAAAAAAAATCTAAATATTGTCCTAGAGACTTCCAATTTCTTTCAAAATGAAGACAAATTATTAAATATTACTATACTGTAAGAGTATTAGCTTACAATTGCAGTTTTCGACATATCTGACGAGTTAAAGTTGACCGAATGCCGAATTTTTTTTATATATATATTTTTTATATGCAATATTTCGGAAATAAGAAAAGCTACAACCTTCAAATATTTTTAGTTTTATTCTACATGAAATTGCGCACATTTTCATATATAAAACTCTATGAAATGCCTAATATGAAACGGAGCAAATATTCCGAGAATGGGACGTACGCATTTCGGAGATTTGTGGTGGAGAATCCGCGCGCGGAGGGAAGGAAAGATTTTTTTTTAAATTCACCATAAATCTAAATATTTTGCTAGACTTCAAATTTGTTTCAAGATGAAGATAAATGACTGAATATTACTAAACTGTAAGAGTTTTAGCTTACAATTGCGTTTTTCGACCATTTCGGGTAGAGTCAAAGTTGACCGACCATGGTTTTTTTTCTATTTATCGTGATTTATATGCAAATATTTCAAAAATGAGAAAAGCTACAACCTTCAATTATTTTTAGTTGTATTCTACATGAAATTGCGCACATTTTCATATATAAAACTTTATGTAACGGCTAATTTAAAATGGTGCAAACATTACCACAATCGCACGTATGATTTTTTCGGAAGAGTTACCGCGCAGACGAAAAGAAAATGTTATTTTTATCATAAATTCACCATAAATCGAAATATTGTGCTAGAGACTTCCAATTTGTTGCAAAATGAAGGTAAATGCTTGAATATTACTAGAATATAAGCGTTTTAGCTACAATTGCGTTTTTTGACCATTTCGGTAGAGTCAAAGTTGACCGAAGGTTGAAATTTTGGCAATTATCGTTATTTATATAAAAATCTCAAAACTGATAAAAGCTACAACCATGGGTTGTTTTTAGTTGTATTGTGCATGAAATTGCGCACATTTCATATATAAAAACTTTATATAACGGCTAATTTTAAAATGGTGCAAACATTACCACAATCGCATGTATGATTTTTTTCGGAAGAGTTACTGCGCGGACGTAAGGAAAAAGTTTTTTCATAAATTCACCATAAATCGAAATATTGTGCTAGACACTTCCAATTAGTTGCAAAATTAAGGTAACTGATTGAATATTACTAAAATATAAGAGTTTTAGCTTACAATAATTGCGTTTTTCGACCTTTTCGGTAGAGTCAAAGTTGCCACCGAAGGTTGAAATTTTGGCAATTATCGTTATTTATATGAAAATATCTCAAAACTGATCAAAGCTACAATCATGTATTTTATTGTTGTATTTACATAAAAATGCGCACATTTTCATATATAATACTTCATGTAACGGCTAATTTACAATGGTACAAAAATTATGTCACAGTGACTAAATAATTTCCGAGATGTGTCACAGATACTTTTTAGTGCGGCAAGAAAGAAATTCGCGCGTTGCGCGCCTGCATAACGATTGTAAACAAAACAACACCTTGATCCGTGAACTCCCAGCATCCCCCAAGTGTGTGATTCAAAAGTTTTAGGCTGGTAGGCCTATAAGTATTTTTCCGCGAATTTAAAAAAAAAACTTTTGTAAGTCGACGTAAAATACGTCCAGTCGGCACACGGGAGACAAAAAATGTCAACGTAAAATACGTTCAGTCGGCAAAAGAGGGTTAAGACTGCAGGTTTGTTAGTTATGAAAAATACAAACTTATGTAAATTTTGTCATTTGCTCATATACCCAACAAATCTTTGGTCTTAACATAAGGGAGACTTCACTTTTGGGGGAGGATAAAACTAGCCTCAGATCTGACTGGAGGTTCAGCTCTCCTTGGCTTACTTCCTGACCAAAGTAAGAAATAGGAAGGAGTCAGAGGCCCGTGAACTTTAAAATAAAAGTTTACTTGTCAAACCAGAAATTCTGGGGTTTTTAAAGAGACAATATGAAACTCCTGCTACATTGTCTGTATGAAAATAAAGAACTCTGCCGTAGACAACAAAACTACATTAGCCACCAACCTTGTTTGTTGTCATTCCCTCTCTCCCCTTGTAATAGAGAGGAAGGGACTTGCTTATTTAATAGTTAGTATTATGTATGAACAATCAATTATCTTACCAGTTCCAGCACATGATGGATATTTCTCTCACTGTTGGCCACCAGTACAGGAGAAAAAAGAATGAGCAAGGAAAAAGACTAGTCATTACATTAACTCTTACTTTCAAACCAACATTTTACAGCGGGACATTTGATGTGCTACACAATTTGTTGAGAAGCCACCACCGAACCCAAGGAAAACTTGTCCACAGACCTGTGGGCAACATCCCGCTGATAGAAGGCTGTGAAGGTGGTTTGGCATGGCCACATACCAGCCATTAAAGAGGATTTGAACCAACAGGTTCTTTTTGAAAGCAGTAGAAGGGCCTAGACCTTTGACATCATGTGCTCGTGCTCACACTGGATTGGCATCTGGATTCGTAGTAGAATTGGCTTGCTTAATCACATCTTGTAGCCAAAGAGGCAATTTCTCAGACACTTCCTTCTCGTTCCAGCAGCAGGTGAGCAGAATCAACAAGATTCATTTCGGAACTACTCAGAGCTCACAGCACCAAGCAACCTCTGCAAACGACTAGGAGGCTTTACTCGAAAAGAAATAATTCCAGGCAGCCAATCATAAATCGACCCCGGATCTGACCACGCCCACCCCTACTATAAAAGCTGACCTGTCAACAATGCCCATTCAGAATGTCCCTTGCAACATCCACATGATGGCCAGGGATGTGGCCTAAACATGTCGACATTTAAGAAACAACCTACTCTGAAAATACAGTAATAAGAAGAAGATACTGTATAAACGATTTTGTATCAGATCACTATCTACATTCCCTTTGTAGTCTCCTGATATACATTACAATACTGTACATTATTATTAATAGGGCTTAGTTTTTCCAGACCTACTGTATAAACTATTTGTATCAGAGATCACTATCTACATTACCTTTGTAGTCTCCTGATATATATTAAAATACAATCAGAATAAAATACTTTTCATATATTTTAGTATGATAATACCAGACCTTGACATTCAAATACCAGAATAACACTTGAATATTAATAGGCCAATTACTTAGCAGCCTCGTGGATTATGAGAAATGAATTACCAGAAAAAGAGAAAATCCTTTTTATACAATAAATTTAGTTAACTCTACCATTCTTTTTAATTATTATTACAGTATTATTTATATTATTTTGAAATATTTATAAACGTACATACATGTACGTACCATAAAAATTCTCGCATCTTAGTATGAGAGAGGAATGATTATTTTTATGATTAAATGTTATTGAATTTATGCATAAAAGCTTGAAAACTTATAAATTACATAAAAATTAAAAAAACACTTTTGAAAAATTAAACAGAGGTTCTCCAAGATTCGAAAATGTTGCGTTCGTGTGTCCGTGAAATACTTGTTATTAGTTAGGGTCCAATGAAAAGTTGTTTGGGTGGGTGGGGGCTGGGGGGGGGGGGGGGGTTCACATATCTTCAATGAGATATGAATTAATGTATTGGGGTAAGAGGTAGTATATTTTCCAAATAATAAAACAGTTGTTTTGCTATGAACAACCAAATTGAATAACAAAACTTGTTTTGCTTGCTTATCACCATCTTAGATAGTAAATAAATACCATACTAAAGTTACAAATGAGTTAAGTAAAATAGTACGACTTTTATATTTTTACATTATAACGTTCGTACTACCTTTTACTTGCTATGGAGAGATCAGCAAGGAAATACACTCCTAAATTTAAGCTGCAAGTTGTTGCTGAAGCTGAGAAAACAATGATCAACGCTGTTAATGACGATAAATTGTGCATCACAATACATCCTTCAATATGCTCGTAAGTAAAATTGGAGAGAAAAGTATTTTAATCAAAACTATTAAGCATGACAGAAAACTTTTACTGTTGCTTTTCAAATCGCTAAAAGATAAATATGTAAAGCTTGTACGTACTATGATGAAATCACATGAAAATAGTGAACGGAATTGTTCATATGCGGAACAAACCTTCGGTCTTAACAATAGGATAAGTCTTAGCGCCATCCTGTTGTTAAGACCTCAGGGTTGTTAGCTATGAAAAAATACAAATTGATTAAAAATTTGTCATTTTGTCAATTTTTTGCAGAAAAACATGCCACCAACACCACCCCTTTATGAAAAATGACTAAATTTAGTCCATAACGAGATGACTTGAAACCATATTTCAACTTAAAAACACTTAGTGAAAAATAACCTTGTCCCGCATATAGAGTATCTAGAGATCCATTTACACTTTACATTATTAATATTAAGGGGAAATTCTGGTTAATAGCCATTAAATTTTGTCAAACAGAACTTTTAATAAGCTAAAAAATTAGCCATTGCTCGAATCTATACGTAATCCCATTTTTTTACAATTTAATTTCAAATTAGTGCCGAGGTACTTCACTGGAGAGCCAGATCCAGGATTTGACTATATTGCCATCTGGCAGATTAGTACTGATGACATAGTGTAGCGGTTGTCTCACAATAACAAGCGTGTTTTAGGTCAATTGTCATTCAAATAGCGTCAATTATGCCAACTTGTATGGCGTTTAGTTGTGCCAGTACTTATGGCAAGTGCCCAAATAGAGAGAAATAAAGTCGCTGGCAGATGGCTCTTCAAAGGGAGAATATCAACATCAAAACCTTTCAACCTACGACGCAAACCGGTGTCCATTCATACCATTTCTTGACAACAGATTTAAAAGCTGACATTAGGAGCAGGTTATTAGGTATGGCTATGAAATTTATATATGTTTTGTCAACTTAATTTCCTCTGAACCGACCACGGTACTGACAAAGATAGGGTCGGCAATCTACCGCTATCTATACTATGGTGCCTCTACTTGTATACATTTTGAATTGAAATTTATTCTTGTCAATCACCTTGGTGTGTGTGATGTGATGGGGGGTGAACGGCATTTTCTAAACATGTTTGTGAGTGTGTTTCCCCATGAATTGATGAGGGCCTTCACATTAGTCCTTATTAACTAGTTTAATTAATGGAGTTTTAGAATTCAGGGCTATATGCCTAACTAGGTCTACTTCAGACTATGTACTTCTAAATATTTACCATTTCAATCATATATTTTCAGCTGACAAATACAAACCAGAAAGGACATTATCTGAAGATGCTGTGCCCTCTGAATAGTTCCGCCTGTCTGAGCCTACGCAACATGACATCACGCATAACAGATGAGCCCCACAGAAATGGCTGAGCCATGGTGCAATAGAAAATTGGTTGTAAAAAAATAAGAAAATTGCCCTTTCAAAAAAATTTTTTTTAACCACAGGGCACTTAAATGCAATAATACTACATATGGAACAGCTAAAATGCAACCAAAAGTTCCCTTTAATACATGTTTGAAAATTACTAAATCTTTTTTATCATGCAAATTGTATTTAGTCACAAAAAGAAAATTAAAATACAGTAATGCGTGAATATTGCTCTAAGAAAAAATCAGCATAGTATTGTTCCATGATATATTTGGAGATAAATTCCACAGAAAAATCCCACGATTAACTGATCCACCATCTAGTGGGGATCTACTGTAGAATGATGATGAAGAAGAACTCTTGACCCCTGAATAACCAAATTCTTAATAAAAATACCTTCGAATTTATCCAAAATTGTCTGAAAGAGAAAGTTGGAAGGGAAAAGAAAAGATGTGGAAGGATGCTGGTAACAAAGCTGGTAGCACAGTAGAGGTGAGAGTCGTTGATAATGGTGTAGTATGTTGAAAAACAGTCCTGGCAGAAAAACTGGAATGTAGGAGGACAAACAGTGAGACAAAAGGCTAGAGAGGGTTGGTACCCCTGGTAGCCTAAAAGTCCCAACACTCAGTCAATTACAAGATCTCCTGAACCCCAATTGAATTTTCTAAGCCGAAGAATAAGAAGAATATGGAGCAAAATCATCATGAGAAAAAGTAATGAGAGAAAAAAATTGCTAGGGAAGAGCTATGAAAATGAAGAAAGAATAGTAGAAGTGGACACCACCACCACAAGGAAATTAATCCTTTCCAAGATGTTGGAGCAGACTTCCTTCTATAACTCCTCCTCTTATCAAAATTCTTCCATTGCTCAGGAGACAAATCAACACACTCAGAACATTGGTTACTTTAGATTTGCACTAGCTACAAGTAGAATATGGAGGTCTTTCACAAAGGAAGGCAGAAAATGGGAACAATGATTGCTATCAAACCCCAGGCAGAAACGCACATAATACACAGTCATACAGATCTCGCGCACACACACACACACACAAATAAATTATGGGCGTAAAACAGGCAGGAAGTGGACAACAACAGACTTCTGTAGAGTGCTTGATCTGAAAGCGGTCAAGAGAAAACAGACTCGATGGACCAGAGATGGGTTGAGGTGGTCAGCTACTCCTCCTCACTGTCATCTTAGCTATTCCCGATGCCACCAATTCCTTGTAACTTTTCTCTTAAGTTAAGACCAAAGGTTAGTACAGTATATATGAACATCGAGGCATCTGAAGTATTGCCAAGTGATTAAAAAAGTTAAAAATCAGCTTAGAATATAACTAATTTCAACTTAGTCTATACCTATTACTGTAAAATAGTTTAATGAGATCACTAACAGTATTTCTTAAAAACACAAAGAGTTCCAGTACCAGACAAAACACATTCAGGAAACATATTCATCAATGAAATTACACAAATTGTTAATCATACAAAGTACTGATCACAAGAGTACCAGTAAGTACTGCAAATATTATATTAGCCTATTTATCACAAGTAGTTTCTAGAGCAATTTCCAATAAGTTTTTACTCTCAAAACAAAACCTATTGGGGCAGATAGTATCCTCATTTTCTCAAAATTACTTCTTGCATGTCTCACAGCTCTAGTTTCTATAATTTAAAAAATAAAACAATTTTGCAATTAATGTGTAAATGCTTAATGCCAAAAGACAGTGGTAGCTTGAATAAAAAAAAAATATACATTTCCTATTGCTTATACAAAGACAGCAATAATTAATATATGTACTGTATAATAATTTGGATGTGCATTTAAAAAAAAAAAAATACTCATTTCACACAAAGATCATACCAAATTAATTATAGTTTAGCTCTTCGGAGTGCTTTATCTTTGTTTGTAGTGCCTCGTATTAAAGTTTCCAAGTGATCCCACTGCTCGGAGATATTTTTCCCAATCCATTAAATTCTCCTGCCCAAATCGGTAGCTTCCGCCATCTAGAGCAATGGTCTGCAATATTTAAAGACTGTCACTAAAACCTTTTCAATGATTTTATGACTGTGTCCACTTTTTAGGAGGCATGTTCATAAAAAGGAAGATTCCACAATGTTCAATTTGAATGCCTGGTGCTGGAAAATCTTGTGTATTAAATCAGGAATGTCAGCTACATTAATCAATCGTTGACAACCTAACTTTTCATTCATTCAAAAAAAAAATTTCTTACTGTAATTATAAACATAACACATTACAGTAGTATTAGATATTTCTATCAAGTGTTTAAACACAAAGCTTCTCATTGTTAAATTTCTATAAATCTACAACTCAAAAGATCTGTTACCACATATAATCCTTTGTTTTAAATTTACTTAATTTTCATTTGATGGAAGCTCTGTAAGTTACCTCAAGACTGTTGCCATGACCTACTAGCAACCCTGATGATTTCAGCGACACTGACACTAATGAATTGTCCAATTTAGAGAGATCATATTTTGAAAGCAATGGTGGTGAAGATGCCTTGGTTGCTTTGCAAGGGTTCTCTTCTCAAAACCAGGAATACTGTTTCTGTTTTGAAATTTACTGTTCAAAATAAAGATGAATGAAACTTACAAATTTCTCCAGTAATTTTCAAAACTTATCAGAAAACTGAAATTTTATTCCCGGGTCCTTGAAATCTGATTCTGAGGGCTCCTTCAAAACAGGGAAAGTGTACTACTATTGTTCCTCTTGTAGAATGATGTAGAAGATATTAACAGCTAAGGTAGATGTAACATTTAATACACAAACTTGTGATTGGTTGGCTTATGAAATGTAGGTGCCATTCAGCACTAGGACGTGATAGAGGAAGTTGAAATGGTTGGAAAGAATAATGAGATTCAGAGAAGAAAGATGAAGTACAAATCTCTTAAAAGGGGAAACTGGAGAAAACCCCACAGTTGCACCAAGTAATAGAGATAGAGAAATGCTGAACGAAGAAAGGAAGCGAGAGAGCAGAGGTTAACAAGTAGGCTAAAAAGCAGTAGTAGTACCTACATAGTACAATGTGAGGTGCACTGACAGCACTCTCTCCTATAGGGACATTAAACTTGTGGAACTTTGCATATTCTCTAAAAAAAACAAAAAAAATAAAAAAAACTCTCTCCATCTGACCAAGAAAAACTGATGTGCCAAAAACACATGAATAATAATAGTGGACCCTTCTCTCAATCCCAAATCTTGAATGATTTTTAAGGTTGCTCTCTTACATGATGCTCCTTGGAGGCAAATGCTTTGGAGTGGTATGAAAAATTAGTTTCAGGAGAATCAGTGTTTTATTTAAGAATCCTTTCAAATCCGTTCTCATTAGTATCCTGCTCCACTTGCGAGACTTGAAAAGGACCCCACAGCTTCACATACAACAGGACTAAGTTGATTCTGCACAACAATTGTGGGCTTCATTCTCCTAAAACCTACCTGGAAGCTTACAAAAACAGTTTCTCCTAAAGTACCACTTCGATCTTGCACTGACCCTCATTAATATGATATCATGAAGGACCAGATGTCAACAAATTGGTTTTGGTACTTTCCTGCTAATACTTATCCTTCCCCAGTTCTAAAAATCTAAATAATGCTAGTCATTGACAGTGGTAACTGGCATCACACCATACACCAACAATCTTATCATTGAGCAAGGAATTTCAAGTCCTAGATGCTGCATAAATGCAAGTCACAAGAGCTGGATAGAACTTACTCCCTGGGAAAGGGATGGTTTTTTGTCAGAATTTATCCTTTCTGTTCTTCACCGTGTCTACACCAGTGACTCTGGGAAACTTCACCCTGGCATGATAAGCTTAAAAGGTGTTCAGCCAATGCATGTATTCGTGTATTGACCATTGACTGTTTTACTTTTTAAAATCATATGTGGATTTGGGGTAAAGCTGCCTGCCTTCTTTCTAACTATTCTCATGGCAGAAGATATTGAAATTTCTAAACTACTTAATTAAGCAACAAACAATGACCAAAGCTTGATACCTACCTGGCTTCATGTGACGTGTATCTTTGATATTTTTTCTGTCTGCTCTTGCAAAGTTCCAATGTGATATTCTTTCAGAAGGTGAACTATTATTGGTGTTAAGAATTTGTACAAAATCAGTGTGTCCTGGTTCCTCAGTGTTCTCTGGTCAAAATCAATAAAGCAATTGAGAGGTCAATACATTGACAATGTCAATGTAGTGAGTTGAAAGTGAGACTCTCAGGTTATCAATTTGTATTTTGTTAATTTTCTGTTTTAAAAATTTGGTTTTGTTGTACGTGATGTGTGTCAGTATTTTATTCCACTGCTAACTGTCATTGGTTCTTCCCCACAGGTGAGAAGCCTTCCTATTCCAAGAGCTGGAACTTTTGAAAACTTTGGAACACCGAAATAATTTTTGTCTACTTGATATGTCATAAACCTGAGTCATTTAATTTTAAATGTTCTGGATGAAGGTTTTTGAGAAAGTAATGGTTGCTTAAATATTGTGCACTATGTTCCTTTTTGTTAATTATTGAACCTTATTGAGTTTTGTTTCATTTGTTTAATAAAGAACTATTTTTATACAGAAGGGATTTCACTTGTACAATAAAATACTCTCCTTGTTTTAAAATAAGTCCTTTTTTTTATTTTTTGTTGAGAGAAATAAATTACTTTTCCAGTCTGGTTTTCATATTTTACCCCAAAACTACCATTTAGGATCATACCAAAAATCTTAGGGGACTCTTGGGCCACTTTAATCCTGAAATCTAACCCAATATATTGGGGCTCTTCAAGCTGGTGCCCAGAAAACTGAAAACTGTGACAAGTATGCTGTGACCTGACGAACCTGTAGGAACTAGGCAACAGAACTATACGGCATCTTGTTACTTCATCATCACAGCATGAAAATTTAGGGCTCTCCTGTATCAGGAGTTCAACATCATTTTTAATGAGATACAAGACTGCCCTTCTTTAAGCCAAGACATCAACACTTGATGGATGTCTACTACTCAAATCCCCTCTATTACATCACCATAAACATTATCATCAGGCGGTGAGTATATGAAAGCAAATTGCTTATTTCTTTTTCCTAAATGAATTTTTTGAAGCCAATGCATGCAAGTGATTATATACCTTTTAGATATTTGGGGAATATCAGTATACACAAAGTAAACTTCACACTGACTCCCCATTTGCTGATCACAAGGATTCCCATAGCTTGTACATTCCCTACAAGGAGTATTGTAATCTAGTTTGCTCTCCTGTAGACATGTGATTATAAGGAAGTGTTTAGCTTTTCACATCCGGCCCAACTCATGCAGTACATTGACACTCTCCAGGCAATGACTAGATGTGGTCTAGAAATAGTAGGCCTCCAATTAATACTTTTCTATATGACGGTGTTTTTTATTTCTATTTTTGAAGGAACCCAGGAAATTTAGACGTTTTTAATGTCCTTCCAAAAATTCATAATTTCCTTCCATCAACGTTATCAGATAACAGGCTGACTAACTACTGAAAAACGTTTGATCTTGCTTGTAATTTTGAGTAGAGAAATTAATGACACTCTCCCTCAATTACAACACTGGGTTGATCTTCTATGTGGATAAGAAACATCCTTTTCATGTCTTAATTATATCTGCTAGGAAAGAAGGGCTGTAAAGGAGATGGCAATGGGCTTGCCACAAGGGTGCCGGTAATGCCTTCAGAGGTGATTCTCGTCTAAAGAAGCCTATTTATATCTAACGGCTACCCATCACACCTAGCAGGTGATGAAATTATTTCAAGTAGTGTCATCAGGGCAAAGGAAAAAGTACAACTAGGAAGTGGCGAATGTAGTTAGCAGTTGTTTTTTTTCCGAAAGGGTGTGAGGGTGAATTCTGCTAAATCTGACAGATGGTTTCACAAGATGTGCTCAGGATTACAAAATATACATGGAGATAGAAATTTTTGATGGCAAAAAAACATTTCTACAACACACAGGACAAGAAAGGAGCTGAAAACCTTGTTAAGATAGATATCTAAGTCTTACAAGAACTACAGCATTTCTGTTAACTTGGGTACACACTGGACTCTGAAGCAGTTGCTGAAAAGAGCAAAAATAAAGAGAACAGCTAGCAGCATAGATGAAACATGGAGTGACAGCTGAGACAGCTGATCTCTAAAGGGAGGGAAAAAAAAAAAAAAAAAAAAACAAGTTTCAATAACAGAGGGGGACAAAGATTATGATGATATATAAGGCAACAGGATAGGCACGACAAGGAAAATGGAGATGTTGAGAAGGTGTGTGACCACAGAATGAAGAATCCCATGGCAGGAGTACAGGGCCAAACATAATATGCATATAACGAACTGGTGGGGGAGATGTGGCATATTGATACCGAGAAAAAAAAATCTCAAAGACTAACATGGTTTGGATAAATAATTGAGGACCAGCTCGTCAGGAAAGCTATAAAGTATGACAGCAGGAAGGCAAGGACCTAGCAACCCCCAGAAATAACGTGGAATAGGGGATAGATGACGCAAGACCTAGAACTTATGGGAGTTTTGGCAAAAAGACTGAGTGGAGAGAACTTATTTTACTTGTACTCCATCATGGGGAATGCAAATGTACAACCATTTATGATGGAAATAAACAATCTATTTTTGTTTCAATGCTTCAGCATAATTGTTATATTCAATTGGCATTTATCAATATCCAACAATAATAATAAGCTCTGAACTAGACTTGTTAAGAAGAGAGACTCCTTCAATCCAATGATGGGGCAAATTTTATACATTCAGTTACTAGTCCAACCAACAATTTACAAATATGACAACAAATGGTAGTTTCCATGGTCAAGACTAGTGCCACTTAATACAGTTTGTCATTATTACAAATCAGTTATAAACGAAGAGTATATCAGGGTCTTCAAAAAGGTAAAATAGTCTTTGATGTCCTAAGGAATTTGTGCACCTAACATGGCTCTTTTGGGTACATTTCTAATGTTCTTTCTACACCGAAATGACTTTAGTCTGTTAAAACACTTATCTCTTTTGATGGAAATTATGGTGGGGATTATATCACAAGTCATTTCACCATCATCTGTGAAAAGCAATGTCAACTTAATTTTCTATTTTCATAGAAATCAGCTAGTTACCAAGTTGCAGCTCTATCCCCCTCAATTACATTGAGCCTCATTGGTGGCTTAAATTTCCCTTTAATATGTCACCCATTACTAATCTTGAAGGTTACTTTGTGCCAAACAAAGGGCCATGGGTAAAAATTCTGATTACTTTTATCAAAGGGTGCACACTTGATGTTTGAATAATTTCACTTTTTTTATCCCTATAGTACTACAATTAGCATAAACTTCCCTTTCTCCTTTCCTTTTTTTCATGAACGTTTATTTTTAACTTTTCTAATATTTCCAAAGGATTCAATTCTCTTAACAATTCCGAAGGATTCAATTCTCTAATATTTCCGAAGGATTCAAAGTCCTTGATAAAACTCATTATCTGCCTCCAGTGAAACTTTAGTATGCTACTTTTTCATACACTGTCGATGAATTTTCTTTACTGATAGTCAGAGTATTATTCACAAGTTTTCCTTGGTTATTGGCACCATTAATGGCTTTTTAACTAGATGATTTCACCTTTTCTTCAAGTTAGCAGCAAGAACATATTCATTTGTCAATTGTCTGATGAACAGACAGTATACAAGAATTATCAATATGGCTACCAGAGGTTGCGAACTAAGTCGGGTTCAAAGGGAAGGGAAAATCAGTCACACTCCCCAAATGTAAACTAGTTTCTATGCAATTAACTTTGCTCTCATTTTCAGCAAGATGCACATTTTCACACTAAGATTGGAATATAAAATTCAAGCAAAGGCCAACCACTGGGACCTATGAGATCATTCAGTGCTGAATGGGAAACTGAGAATTAAAAAGGTTTTGAATGTTTAACAGGAGAAAAACTTAGCAGCTGTACTATGGAACATTGGTTCGAAGAGGGTAGAAGGTAGATGTGATAGGAACAGTTTTACCAGACCACTGAGCTGACTAACAGCTCTCCTAGGGCTGGCCCGCTGAATAGATTATTTTTTTTTGTGTGGCTAGGAACCAATCGGTTTACTTATCAACAGGGACCTACAGCTTATCGTGGGATCTGAACCACATCGAGAAATGAATTTCTATCACCAGAGACAAATGAATTTCTATCACCAGAGACAAATGAATTTCTATCACAGAGACAAATGAATTTCTATCACCAGAAATAAATTCCTCTGATTCCTTGTTGGCAGAGCAGGGAATAAAACCCGGACCCTGAGATCGGTAGTCGAGCACGTACCGACTCGTCCAACAAGGAGTGAACAGAAGTACAGTACTAAAGGGGTTGCAGCTAGGGCCACAGGAACACGGCGAAAACATTAAATACTGCCTATAACACACCATGTGAGGTGCACTGATGGCACTACCCCTCTACTGAGCACATTTCACAGTAAAAACTTATCATCTCCTTGTACTGTATTAACAAAGACAACATTTTTAGATAGCAGGTAGCCAATCTTGTTTTTAAATATCAAAATAGGGAAGTGAAAAAAGTTCAATATGTTAGATTCCATGGTTATGAAAATTGGAGAAGTTTTCAACATTCCTTGTTTTGGATACCTTGATTAGTAAAAATGAATAAATCACATCCTGTACACAGCTAGAATCCAAGAGACAATTCTAAATCGTTAGTTTCTGACCCCAAGATATACATATGACCAGCGCTGACAACTTACTCCTAAACGGTATCGGGTGGCTGATAAGAACCACATAGATCCCACCATTAGCCTACAAAGTTAATCCCAATCCCAGCAATGGCATATCTCAGTAATCAAGACTGAAAGGGAGTAGAGAGGGTGGACAGTAAAGTTAACGACAAAGAAAATTAGATGAAGTACAAAGTACAAAAGGTGCAACTAACAGAAATACTTGAAATGAGCTTAGAAACTGAGATTAGAAAAGTTGTACATTAGAAACTTGAGAAGATATTAGATAAGTTATAATAACAAACACAAATGGCAATCCTGCAGTGAGGTAGGAAACCAGGAAAGTCCTGGATTGTAGTTGTTACCATCAATGCAAAAACTTACAAGAAGGTGAAAGGTGATAAGATATACTTGATGATCCAACAGTTTAGCAATGCTTATGGGACTGTACTTGTGTTAGGGTGATCTCGTTACATTCTTAATAAAACCATCACGGTTTTCTAACTAACATTATTAACACTGAAGACTGTTTACTGTTTATGTTCTTTTCCTGTTCAACAACAAATTTAAACGACCTTCCCATTTTCATAAAGCATTTCTAATGAGCTATAGGCACAACTCTAGTCTTAGAAGCACAAAGAATAAGGACAAATTCTTTACATCTTCCAAGCACAGATGGAAGATAAATTTTCTGGGTTCACCTTCTTTACTGGAACTAACAGCTTTCCCTTTTAATTTTACTACTTACGAAAATAAAAAATAAAAATTTAAGAATTCAAATTTTTCTCATATATGGCAAAGCATTTTCTTTCCTCTGATTAGATTAAAAACATCATATTATGCAATTTGTGGACATTTATACAAAAAAATACGCTAAAAAAATACAGAACTAACATAAAAATATGTTACTCTTCTTGAACTGTTGCATCCTACAGCATGAACAAATCACCACAATCATGTTTAATTAGGGATGCTACGAACAGACAGCAGAGCACTACATTTGAAATACAATTTCAAGATTTCTCATTTCATAAATTTCTAATATATAAGTACAATGTATATTTTTCAACAGAGTAAACCTGAAATCCTGTTAACTAAACAAATTACATATATATAAGGTGGCAATTGAAAGTATATTGTATAAATTCAAATCAATGACCAATAGTCATTTAAACCTGATAACAAGAGCAAATAAATATTTTACATGCACACATTAATTCAAAAGATGAAATACCTACTGTAAAAAAGCATTCCTTACCTCCCCTGAAATCCATGACGAATAATCCGAGACCAAATATGCAGCTAAATTTGCAAGTTCCCAACTTCTCCTATTCGACCAGCTGGTATGCGCTTATGGGCTTCATCAACAAATTTTCCAGTTGGGTCCAATCGAGAAAAGGCCCCTTCCGTTTCAATTGGACCAGGTGCAATGCAATTAAAACGCAACCCATATCGACCCCATTCAGACGAAAGCGACCTACAAGAGAAAAACTTTTAATTTTTGTTGTAATACAAATCACATTTCATTCATAAACACCCAGGATATGAAATTTGCAGTCACACTAAACGACATCACTTCAACAACAAAAATATGACATTTTTAATCAATTTGTATTTTTCACAGCTAATAAACCATAAGTCTTAACAATAGGATAACTTCCAAGCACCAGCTGGTAACCGGTTTAACACAGAGATTGTAAAGGACGGAATCTGTGAGATCTGCAACTCCGGCATGTACGAGGTGATAGCTGGTAAAGAGACCGTGCACCAGACCTCATGACACATCAGTTTTTTTCCCCAACTCAGGAGTTAAAACAAAAGAGAGGGGCGGCTAGAAGTGGGCAGAACGTTAAGACCTCAGGTTTGTTAGCTATGAAAAATAAAAATTTATTAAAAATTTGACATGTGTTCATATGCGGAAGAAAACATCAGTCTTAACAATAGGATATTTACACGTGGTGGGAGGTACAAGTATCCTAAACTGGCTGGGAGTTAACCACCTCACCACCCTTTCTACAAGAACAAGCTCTAAAAGGTGGTGGTTCAATGCCTGTGAGAAGATTGATAAACCAATATCTAACAACTCAGTTGTCTGGGTTGAAATACAGTGAATATATAAGCAGATTCATTGCATCCACGGAACCAAAGAAAATTCTGACTGTTTCATATAACAAACCATTAGCCACAGGGATTTGTTACACTCCACATCCTCCTTGTTAGAGAGAGAGAGGAGTATTTGCTACTGAATAGAGGGTTTGATTATTTCAAAAACAAAGCAAAACAACTATCAGTATAACTACCTTTCTCACCTGTATCAGACCGATCCAGCATATGACGTGGCTATTCCTAACCCACCCATAGGAAGAAGAAAGGAACAAATAAAAAGAGACCATCCAACTCACTCATTCTCTCTTCCACACCAATCATCATAGATAAGATCCAAAAAACTGCCCTGTGAAGGGCACTGGGTGACTTACACAACTTCTGGCCAGCGACCAAAGGGCCCAAGGAAAATGTGTCCAAAGACCTATGGGCAACATCTCTTGGGTTAAAATGAAGTGAATGTGGATTGACGTAACCAGGTACCACCGTTCAAAATTCTATTGAACAGCAAAGTTTTTCTTAAATGCCAAGAGGAAACTTACACCTCTGATGTCATGTGCTAGCCTGCACAGAATCAGTGACAGAACCATCAACTCAAGTACGCCTGCTTGATCCCCACTCATATCCAGAATGAAACAGTGTTCTTGGAAACTTCTTTTCTGGACCGAACAGTGCTAACAAAAAGTCTACGACAAACTAGGTCTTAAATGGCGAGTCCTTTTAAGATAGCATTGTAAGGACTTTGACAAGACATAGCAAGAACTCTTGTGGTCATTGTCTACAAAGTCATTCAAAGATGGGGAGAAAAAAAAAAGGAGGCAAATCTGTTGTCATGAACTGAGGGATTCTGGGTCTTGGGCAAGAATTCTGGGACAAACTCAAAAGTCACAGACCCCCAACCCCTGGTATGTTTCACATCATAACTTAGACCATGAAGGTCCCCCACTCTTTTTCAAAGAAGCCAAGACCAACAGGAAAACTGTCTTCAGCATCAAATCTCTGTCCTGATGATTGACGCAGGGGCTTGAATGGAGCTTAAGTGAGATTTCTCAGACAAGCGAAAACATCCCACACTGGAGGCTTGAGTTTCCTTGGAGAACAGGTCTACTGAAACCTCTGAACAACAAGATCTCCCAGACCACCCTTGGAACCCATGGCCCAGCTCTGCAGAATAGTTCCATCCTTGAGGTATCAATGTGATATCTCTCAGGTCCAAACATTATCAGGTATGGTTGGTGATCCTACCACAGTTCATACTTTTAACTTCAGATATAAACCTACTTCTAGCTATGATATTTTTTCCTATTTATCGGGACAAATAAATTTGACAAAAGTGAAAAATTGCAGAAGACTTTTGCCCCAATTAATCAGTAATATGATATAGACTCTTGGAACTCCAACCTGAGAGCAAAACCCAAGGGTTCAAAAGCCCCCTCACCCTGTCAAGGTGGTCCAAATTATTATTATTATTATTATTCAGTAGATGAAACTTATTCATATGGAACAGGCCCACAGGGGCCACTGACTTGAAATTCAACTTTCCAAAGAATAGTAAGGTCATTCATTAGGAAGAAGTCAAAGAGTACATAAAGGACAAAATACAGAAAGACAGATCCCACTTATTAAGTGTGTGTGTGTGTGTGCGTGTGTGTGTGGGGGGGGGGGGGGGGGGGGGGGGTGGGGGGGGAGCTTCCCAGAACAGGACTGCTTCTGTCTGTAGACTTAGTAACAAAGTAAACTCTACAAATTTAACATACCTTATTTCAGTATACCATATGACTTGCTGGTAGGGGAGGGTAAGACATCACTGATCCAAAAGGGAGTGAAAAGGGTGGGAAGGGAGTGACATGTAAAAATAACAAAAAAACCACAGCTATTAGTATCTAATCTATAGTTTTCGAGGTCATTGAAATGAATGGCGATACTTGTTCCTGCTTGACAGTAAGCTACTCTTGCCTTGAATCAGTCTATCATCTGGATGTTTTGGAGATGTTTCCTGTTGGCTGTCATAGGGCGGTTTTTGATGATCATACAGCCAAGTTCAGTGGTGCTTGACTTCTTAGACCTTTTGTGGTATCGACATCTGTGTAGATTGTCTGTAGTGATTTTGTACTGTAAGAGGTCAATGTTAAATGATGCTTATATTAATCATCTTGTTACTTTGTAGTACTAGTAATTTAGTATTTATGCTGTGTAATTTGTGATATTTTTACCTTATTTTTATACATTATTTGGTATTTATGTGGTCTGCAATTTATGAAGGTTGTTTACATCCATTACTATATCGTTTGATACTGTTGGTGCATTTGTTTATGCTGTCTGATTGGTTTTGTTTTGTGATGTAGCTAGTGTTGTTGTTAATCTAAACTGAAAATGTTTACTGTTTATTAATCTATTTTGATGGTGATCTTTAAGGCAACCTTGCTTGATTTTTGCTGCATCTATGTTATGTTTTAAACTGTGATTTTTGCTGCATCTATGTCTATGTGTGTTTTTTCCAACCTGACTCATTTGCTATTTAATTTACTATGGTAATGTAACTATTTTGGACCAAACCTGATACATTTGTAAGTATGTAAATAACTAACTAATAAATTAGTTATTAAGGTAATTTTGCAGTTTGGCTAAAGCTCTTTCCCTGTTGTTTTCTCTGCTCCTGCCAGTCTCTCCAGATCCATTGTTATTTTATTTGTTGAACCTTTTGAGGAACCCATGGCAGTCCATAACATTACACAAAATTAACAGAGTCTATATCTAACTGCATTAATTCTAGCCTACTATTCTGAGCTGACATTCAGGTGTAGACGGATCTGTATCCACTGGAGAAGAAACTATAGACTTATCTCTATCTTCTTGACTAGGTGTTAGTTCTAAAGTAAACCTAGTTCAAGACTGTTATGTTTACTCTTTTCTAAGTCTATCCTTCTCTTCAAATTTGGCAATTTATCATAATCTCTCTCTCTCTTCCAAAGACCAATCCTTGCAATGATTGTGAAGGTTGTCTGAACCACAGTGCACCTCTCAATGACCTATGCATAGTTCAATGCATACTTACATAAATGAATACACCACTGGTCTTGCAACCATTTACTTACAAAATCTATCAGATTTTGATGGGGAAGACAGAAGAATATACATAGAACCAAATACTGACCAAAATCCAGACAATGCATTTATTAACCAAGAATAAAACAAACCCAATTTTAGAGCACTTCACTTGTTTAAACAGCTGGCCATATTCGTCAAACAGAGCAGAATGACAACCAAAACATTTGCTGTCTTACCCCCACCCTCTGAAGGGTGGGGAGTAACTTTTGAGAGTACTCGCTAATGATTATTTCAATTTTAACACTTGTCAAATCTGTGCCAAGCAGCTGCAGATAAAGTTAATGATAGAGAGTAAGTTTCACCTCAAAAATACATTTTGCACTTTGTACTTTCTCTGCATTTCACTAGAGCCCACAAGACAGAAAAGAAGAGGACAATATTTCTTTAGGAAAGCAATGAAGCATTTTATGGTACTCTCTTCTTCTTGATGTAATAGTATATTAACAAAATTTAGCTTACTTTACAGGGTTGTTCAATTATAAATGATGTATTTTTACACTTGGAGAGCCTGCACAATCAACTAAGGCATAGTTGAATTAATCCATAATCAAGACTGTTTACTGTACTTACATGAATGATGTGGTTCTTACATAGAACAAATTGTACAGCAAAACAGATAACTGAAAAATAGCAAACAATGCTTCAGTTCTTTTAATAATTATCAAGGGTAAAAATATGACAGATCACAGCTTGAATACTCACCTCATTAAAGTTTCAACACCAGCTTTTGCAGAGGCACTTGGAGAGAGAAAACCAGTCCCACTACGTGTATAAGGTGTAGTGATGAGAGGAATGTAGCCACCTATTTGAAGATAAAGAAAACCATACACAAATCAACTTAATTATTCAGATCACTTGCAATAGAAAGGAGTTATTTAGAGAAAAGCGTTGATTAAATGGTTTGAGTGATGATGATTTGAAAGGACACTTAAACTTCCGTGAGAGATTCCATAAGAAAAGCAATTCAGTATTACAATTTACCCCACAACCTGTGAATAAGGATGATTTGCCATAAAGTTTAATTAAAATGTTAAGGAACTTGGTAAGATGATGACAAAGCAATCTTTTTGTGAAAGAAATTTTTTTTTTTCAGTGAACAACCGTTTTCGTTTTTTGAGAAATGTCGCCAGACACAAAGTCATCTGAATAATGTAAGAGAAGAATAGCAGTAATGAAAAAGGATAAAAAATGCATGTAAGCAGCAAAATTGTTCATTTTCAATTAGAATGTTTGGCCAGGAAAATGGAAAATCAGTTCAGGTAACAAGTCTGTATGTAGAGTTTACAGTAAATGGTGAAGGAAATACAATCTAGAATATCAAAATGAAGAAAGACAAAACACCACCAGGTCCATCTGAGGTGCAAACTTAAATCATGAAGTACTCTGTATGGAGGGAGATGAATTGAAACTAGAACTGATACGAGTAATCAGAGAAAATAAAATTCTGTAATGCCAAATGAATGGGAAAAAATAAAAAATCTGATGGTATAGTGTTGGATCAGAAGGAAGGCATTACGGTGTGTAGTAGTAATTATAGAGGAATAAAAATTACAAAATAATGGATGAAAAAATGGTGAATACAGTAAAATTTCATTAATGTAGTGATGCCATCTTCATAATGAGACATACAGGAAAGAAGTTGGAAAGTAACCAAATGATCTACTATGCATCAACAGACCTAGAGAAGTAATAGAATATCAAGGAGATAATGCTTTGGTGTTGGGGAAAGAGAACAGTGCCAGAAAAGTTGGTTAGATTGGTTGAAATAAAGTATAAAAGAACCAGGACAGCCATAACAACAGCCTATGGCAGAACAGAATTGTTTGAATTTATGAACTTGTTTACTTTGGTTATTTTGGTTTGCATCGGTCATGGGTGTACAGTATACTGAGGAATTGGGATTAGGAATGAAATTCTATGGGAATTATGGGCAACTACTACTTACTGTATTCTAGTGATTACAGTGAATACTGAAGAAGAATTGCAAAGGAGAGTAAGAGGGGTCAAAAATCTACTGAATGGGGTATATGTACTGAAGGCAAATGAGGGTAAAAGTGAGGTTATGGTGTCCAGCTGCAGGGAAGGGATATCTGTACAAGACTGAAGAGGCTAATCTAAATTAGTTGAGAATTTCTAATTCTTAGGATCTAGCCTAAGGCAAGAGGGTGGGAGTGAAGCTGAGGTGAGGATTAAAGTAGGATAAAAGCAGCTTGGGGGAAATGGAGGGAGGTATCATGGGGTAACGTGTGAAAAATGAATGCCAAATAAAAATAAACTGAAAATAAGAGCTATTGCACTACAGGCAGTCCCCAGTTATCAGCAGGGGTTCTGTTCCCTGATGGAATGACGATAACATGACTGAAATTGTCGATAAACCGAAAATCATCAATATTAGCACAGATCCTGGTAATCGGCGCCGATCCCTAGTTATGAGCGCTGATAACTGAGGATCAGCAGCGCTGTAAATGGGGATCGGCACAACAGGGGATTGGCACTGATAAGAAAGGGTTTGGTGCACATCGGCACTGAAAAACCAGTTACTGCCAGTAATTAAACTATTGACAAGGTATGGTTCAGACACATGGATATTAAGATGGATGGAGGAACAAAAATTGAAGCAAACAGAAATGAGGAAGGTTGTGGTGGATCTGCAAGCATTTCTCTACATGAAAAGTGCTGAAGTCAAGAGGACTGATATGGTAAGAGTTAAGATTGAGATGGTATAGCCCAAGATAAGGATGAGCGAGGGAGGAGTAAAGAGGATTGGGTGAACCTATTAAGAGGTAGAAGGTCAAGATTACATGGAGTGATAAAGTGGAGGAGGATTTGGAGAAGGGCTTAGTAGAGAAGATGTTTGCAATAAGAATAGTTAGAGGTGATGCATCAAGGCAACCGACCCTGGAAATATGAGTGGTGAAATTGAAGAAGACTGGATAAAAATAGTTTTATAAAATTTTACATTTCTCTTGTAACATATATACTAATAGTATGTTAAAAATAGTTTACAGACAATTTTGTTCAAGATTTGACAGACTGCAAGGAAAACATAATGAACATCTGTAATAATGCAGAAGAACAAATTTTACTTTAGATTTTTTTTTTTCATAGTTGAATATGAGTTTTATCTTTGTACTTAAAAAAAAGCATATAAGTAATAAAAGTAATATGCAACTGCTTATGATAGAGATTCTGAATTTGAATGGCTATACCAACAATACTTTATACAGCTTTTAACTATGACATACTCAATGTACAATTAACATTGCTGTAACATAAGTAAATACTGGGCCATCATCAGAAAGTTTCCCTTTTTTTAATGAAAAATTCAAGAAATCTTGGGTGTACATAACAGAAAGAAAATGGAATTTATATAAAGTATATCTACAACAGAAACAATCTTCTTGGTTTTATATAACATCAGAAAGAAAATGGAATTTATATAAAGTATATCTACAACAGGAAACAATCTTCTGGTTTTATATAACATCAGAAAAAAATGGAATTTATATAAAGTATATATTACATCAGAAACAATCTGATAAACTACATGCACAGGCCAAACCATGATATTCTTACACTTTCTTTGATACAAACAATCTTACACTTTCTTTGATAAAAACAAAACTTGAAATCACACTCCATATATACAAGCCCGAAGTAAAAATGCACTATAAAAACCTATTTGGAAAAACCTATCACAACCCTGTTCCATCTATTTTAGACAAGATTATGGAAGCCAAATACTGGTATATGACACAGCATCAGATCCTGCAATAAAATGGGAAGCTCCAATTTGCAACAAAGAGCTCTCAATCTGTGTTGGAAGCATTAAACCTTCCTCTATCAAACTTGAGCTATAAAATGTTAACCGCCTATATCCCTTCAACTGTGACTTAGTGACCACCATGAAGAACACTAAAAGATTCAGGCAACTACTTCCCATCCAAACCAAAAGCTTTTTGAAAATGGAATTTTTATTCTAAATTAATATTAATAATACTTACCTGTATAATTTATCTAGCCCTAAATCCCCAAAAACCGCACCAAAATTTACCACATTGGCAACCCTGTTACCTCCTATTCTGTCCGCCAGTTGCAACACTGTCGTTGACAGATACGAAAATCTTCCCTCAAATCAGTTGTGATAGGCAGATCGTGGGGTAGGATGGGTGGGACTAGATAAATTATACAGGTAAGTATTATTAATATTAATTTTAGAATAAAAATTCCATATTAATAAACATTACCTTAATATAATTTATCTAGCCCGATTAACCACATTGAAAAGGAGGAGGGAATCTGAATACAATTTCCCCTTCGGACAGAATAGGAGAAAACAAACAAAGAAATATATATCATAGGCAGTCAAAACTCAACCCAAGGTCAAAGATACTAACAAAGTCTCCTACCATAATGCACCAAACTGCGGTAGCACAGGACAAGGAGTAAGTGCATAGTCAGTCCGTCTGTACTAAAGTCAGGTGACCGACCAGGTGACCAGTCAGACGAATTGCGGACAGCAAGGCTGCACCCTGAAGACTATCAAGCACTATTCTTTCCCTAAAGGATGAGTGTCTGGACTGTCTGGGCGATTCAAAGCTAAGCAAACCTTGGGGGTGTATCAACGCAACCCAACGTCGCCAGCAACGAATCGGCTCATGAGCAACTCCTAACTCGAGGCTTTCTGGTGCCAAGAGAAAGGAGCGCGGAGCAAAAAGGCGATTCAGTCCCGAAGGACGAATGCCTGACAGTCCAACCTGGTCTCATGTTACACGATCATCGGGGGTGTATCAACGCAACCGACTTAGTCAACAAGAAACTCAGGGCTACTAAATGTCGCCTGATCTCACACGAGTGTCTGACTCCGAGAAGACAGGCGAGACAAAAAGTAGATGGTGAGCGAGTCACCAGATGACAGCAGACGATCCATCGACTAATTCCCTGTCCAGGACAGTGGAAGAAGCAGGAGTCGTCAGGACAAGCGAACAGTGGCTAGTCCTAGGTCAGCATCGACTCTGGGGAGAAGCGTAGTCGCCAGTGCCGACCAACAACCCCGTGGCTGGAACCATTTCACACTGAAAATGGAAGCAGCATGAGTTGCCAAGCAGTCAGTCCTTGTCATCAACAACACCTAAATACCAAACTGCCTAATTCCCATTATAACTACGTCAAAAACTGCCATGGGTTATAATACAAAAACAAAAAATATATACAACAAAACAAAAATTAATGAATAATATACAGGTAGCAACCAAATGTAAAACAGGAAGACTACCTAATTCTCCTGTCTGACGACCTGTCCTGCCATCACCAACGGGCCCAAAGAACGAAAGGTCACCTAGAACTAGAGAAAATATCCCTCAAGTAAAAAGAGGCAAAACAGAATTAGACCGCCAACAAAGTCGACCACGACTTCAGTACGAAAGACCTGGGAATGGGATTATCAGACTATTCAGTCTTTGCGACAAATTCAGGAAGGTATGACAAAATCATGTCTTGTCCAGATCTGGCAACCAGAAAATGTGTGCTTGCAGTTCACCCACCCTCTTGGCTGTAGCCAGTGAGACAAGGAAGAGTGTCTTAGAAGAGAGGTCCCTAAATTTGGCAGAATTCAGAGGCTCAAACGGAGGGAACCTTTAAGGCTTGAAGGACTTTGTTAACGTCCATGTCGGTAGGCGAACACTGTGGCCTGGGTCGAGATAGGGAAAAAGATCGAAGTAAATCTCTAATGACATAGATGAAGAGATCTCAGGGAGCCTTGCCTTAAAAACATAGGAAAGCATAGACCTATAAACCCTTAATGCACGAAGGTGACAGGGCCCTGTCATGATGTAAATGAACTAAAACTCCGCTACTTTCAGTAAGGAAGGTCTAGAAATTGAATGTCCTTGAGACTTACACCCAACGTCCTTGTAAACCGACCAATTTTTAGCCTGATAATTTTGTTTACTCCTGGTTGATTGCGCCCGTCTTGGCAAGAGCCCAACTGTCCGCGCCACCCTCCTGAAGGGAGAACCCTTCGTGGCTTTGGGAGACAACCTCCTGACAGTCCTCCCAGCATGAAAAGATGAAGGCATGTGAGAAGCCTCTGGATGGTAACCGATGAAATGGGGTTGTTTGAGAAAGACCTTGGGTTCCCTCCTCTGGCAGGCGAATGGGGGTTTTCCACCAGTGCTTCCAAGAAAGGTCGGGAAACCACTCCTTCTGTGCCCAGAAGGGGGCGATCAAGGTGAGATCCAGACGCTTGGTTGGCCTCACTTTGTTGAGGACTGACCTCACCAGAGAGAACGGAGGAAAAGCATAGGCTTGAAGTCCCTCCCAGTCCTGCAAAAGAGAGTCTGTCCCGGCACTCCTGAGGAGTCTGATAAGGGGCGCGATATCTGGCACCGAAAATTCAGTGGGGTGGCAAACAGATCGACTGTGACAGGCCATTTCTTCCTGAGGCTGTCGAAGACTTCCTGGCAAAGTGTCCACTCCGACCCTTGAACTTCGTTCGGTCTCGACAAGGCGTCTGCTAAGACGTTGTGATGGCCCAGGATAAACTGAGGGACCAACGTAATAAACCCCCCTGTCTTCTGCCCAACACAGGATTTGATCGGGCTTCTTGAGTGAGAAGATCCGACTGCTGTGCCGCCTGGTTTCTCAAGTACGAGACTGCTGTGGTGTTGTCGACAAAGATCGCGACAACAGACTCACCAACAGTTGTTTCCTGAAATGAAAGAAGCCTAGGTACACTGCCCTCAGTCCCTCCAATTTATTGACATGATCCTCTCCTCCTCTAACCAAAGGCCCGAAGCGGCTTCGGATCCCAGGTGTGCGCCCCAACCTTGATCCGAGGCGTCTGGACCAAAACATTAGGTCCGGCAGGAAACCGAAAGAAGAGATGTCCCCTGACTTGAGGAGGTGAACTTGCATCCACCAACGGAGATCCTTCCGACATTGTGGAGAAGAGGCGACTATCGTGTCCTCGGACACGAAATCCCATGACTGGCGAAGTGTCGACTGAAGGGACCTCATTCTGAGAAGGCCTCCGGGAACCAGTTGGATGAGGGATGACAAATGGCCCAGGAGAGACCTCCAAAGAGAAACTGGCTGCGTTACGGAGGACAAAAATTCTTTGATCAGACTCAGAAGCTTGTCTATCCGTTTCTGAGCGGTGGGAAAGAAGCCCCTCAAAATCTGGGGAATTCAAAAACAATCCCAGATAAGTCATGATCTGGCAAGGGATTAGATTGGACTTGTCGAAGTTGACACGAATGCCCAACGACACAGAGACAGAACTATCTCCTCGACCGGAGGACATTTCTCTAGAGATTCGCCTGGACTAGCCAATCGTCCCAGATACCGAAGCATCCTTACATTTAACTGATGCAGAATAGCTGAAACAGAGCCATCACCCGAGAAAAGACCCATGTGGAGCAGTGGTGAGGCCGAAACAAAGGGTCTTGAACTGGAAAACTCCGAGTCCGTGAAAAACCGAAGGTAAGGTCTGCTTCTTGCAGATAAGCATCCTGCAGATCGATGGAAATCATCCAGTCCCCCCTTCTGACGGATGAAAGAACAGTCTGGACCGTCTCCATCCTGAACTTGGACTTTAGAATGAACTTGTTCAAAACCGAAAGATCATATGATGGGGCGCCAGGCACCCGAGGCCTTAGAACTACAAACATCCGAGAGTAAAACCCGGGAGAAGGAGGAGCTCGCTCTATGGGCATCCTTCTCCAAGAGGGCCGAAAGCTCCTTCTCCAAGGCTTGACCCCTGATTGAGTGAGGGAATAACTGCTGAACTCGAGAGGACGATTGGAAAGTGGAGGTCTGGAAACAAAAGGGATCTCGTAACCTTCCTTCAGGACCTCCACCACCCAAGCATCCACCGCTCTCCCCTGCCAAGCTGACCAATGGCGGGAGAGACAAGCTCCTACTGCGGTCTCCAGGCGAGGTGACGACTCCTACTTCCGAAAATTCTTACCCAGAGACAAGGAAGAAGAAGAAGAAGAAGAAGGTCCTCCTGGAGGTTGAGCTCTTTCTCTGCCCTTTGAGCCACGCCAAGAACCTCTCCGCGTTTCAAGGGTGAGCACTAGAGGATGAAGAAGAGGCACCAGCAACCTGAGGATGTACTCTGGAAAAAAAGAGCCAGTAAGGAGGTTGTTGGGCTGGAGCAGAAGGTACAGATCTGGTCCTAAACTTATTCGCTTACTCCTTGAAGGAACGGGAGGAAGACCAGAGGAAAAAGCTCTTGATAAGGCCCACGTGAGCTTGGAAGAGGCATCACCTTGATGTTCCTTCAAAACCTCAGAAAGCACAGAAATATCGAAAAGGAAATCGCCAAAGGAGAGAGGACAACAGACGGGTTCTCTGAATCTCCGATACAAGAGGAGGGTAACTGCGACAAATACAGGTTACGCCTTAGAGAAACAAGAAAGGCCTGCATTGAAGCAGCAAGAAGCTCGTTCTGATGTACAGAAGCGATTGAAATAGATGAGCAGAATTTCTCAAAAAGAGGAGCATCAGGAGGAACAAACCCGAGTCCCTTGATATACATTAAAAGCCCTCCGGAGGACCCACATATTGAAGGATTGAGCTTCTTGTAAGGAGCTCATAAACATAATCCATAGGCAATAAAATTCTTCCAATTGAGACAGAGACCGAAGCCTTAGAAGGCAAGGTTTGACTTGAAAGTCGGACAAAATCAGGATTTGGCTTGGGAGGGGGGTCGAGAGAATGAAGAATCATCCGCCACCTGGTAAACTCCTCTCCGGTGTCGTAGAAGAGAAGAGAGCTTCCTCTTCCCTTCCCCGATCACCTTCGAAAGTTTAGCGGCAACGTCCGCCCTCACTCTCGCGAACCTCTGGGCAAGGGAAAACGTAAAAATTCCCGTGACCGGGAAGGACCGTCAAGAAAAATCCCTTCTGTAATACAACGAGGCGGAGGCTGCTTCTGCTCTTTAGCAGGCCTCGCCTGAGGAAGAAAACTCAAAATTAAATCAAAAAAGTTTCTTGAATTCTACATCATGACATCCATTCGAGAGGAAACATCAATATCACACGAATCCGCGTCATCATCATCATCATCGTCAGATCCTAACTTAGAAACTTCCCCTGAAGTAAAATCCTGACGACTAGCTATCTAATGGTCTAACACTAATATCCCTCCCCCCTTCTCCTAAATAAGCGCCCTTTGGCACTGTTACGGGACTAACAGGGGACACGTTGGGTAAAGATTCGTTAGCACCTGCCCGGACCGGATCCCCCCTAGGCCTTCGCCACGACGGGGTTCACAAGCCGGGGTATCTGTCGCACCGTTACCCATGGTGCTGTCGACAGGTAACCTGACGAGGAGCTGAAAATGAATCTAAAAGTGTTAGACATTCTAGTAAAGGCTTCTTGAAAATTCTCTGACAGATTGTTAAACTTAGCTGAAATATCTCTATCTAGACTAAGCTGTAATTTCTTAAAAATTCTGTTTCCAGGTAGTTTCCATTGCCAAAATCTTTGAATCCACATCAGAAATAACTTCACTAATTACCGGTTGTACAGGGGGCAAAGCATCAATTAATTCGGAAATCGGAGTCGTACGATACCGAAACCGAAGAGCCAGAACCATGAGCGCCCAAGTCAAAGAATTCGTTAGATACAGTTCTAGCAATCGTTTCTTTTTCTTTTTCCTTAACCGATCTTTTACGCTGCAAGATTGTTTGGCGTTTCATATAAGCAGTCATATCCTCGTCAGACCAGGCTTACATACGTCACAACGAGAAGTCAAGTCCACAACAAAACCTTTCCACGACAAGAGCTACAAATGTCATGGGGTTCATACTCCCTGCTACTCATCCTTGTCCCACCGGGCAGTTCCTGATGTTGCTGGCAGAAGGAAAGCATCGTAATTTTCTTGGTAATCCATTGTAGAATTGGACAGGTCAGTAGTTCCGGGTCGAGCAAAAGTTCGTAATTTAAGATAAGAACCACAACAGAAATCAAAGTTAATTCACTATTTCGTGATGTAATGAGTGAGTGGTAATTCATATAAAGTCTCATTTAACAAATAATGAAAGCTTTAAAGGCACAAAAATGTTTAAGGAAATTTATAAAGAGCGGCCGTGATGTAAACAACACGGACGCTCGTTAACAACTGATTTGAGGGAAGGTTTTTCGTATCTGTCAACGACAGTGTTTGCCAACTGGCGGACAGAATAGGAGGTAACAGGGTTGCCAATGTGGTAAATTTTGGTGCGGTTTTTTGGGGATTTAGGGCTAGATAAATTTATATTAAGTAATGTTTATTAATAAGAAAATATTATTAACAAATTATTCACCAATGTTTCAAATTAAAAGAAAATAAAAATCTTTAATAATTAAATGTCAACATGACATTCCCTGCATTAATAAAAAACTCCTTTCCCTCCTTAAATTATGGGTACAGAAAGACTCCATACATGTGTAAATCTGTTCAGAATTACATATATACAGCCAGTCACCGATTATTGGCAAGGGGTTCCCAGTCTTGGGGGGCTGCTGATAAGCAAAAAACAAAAACCGCCATTAACTGAAACAGATATTTATGGTGCTTATGACCCTGAAACTCAGCTCATTATGGCGCCAAAATCGCAGATTTTTATGGCGCTAGACAAGTGCCAGAAAACCGGATCGCCATTAACCAGGGAGTGCCTGTATTGTACTTTCCATGATTATGCACATACTGCACACATTAAAATCTTAGTCGACATGCAAAAACAAGTGATTACAAACGGCTCACACTATGCAACCTATACTGATGGCTTCCCATTATCATCCAATGACACAAACCTGTGCTCTTTATCTAATGGTTTTGTTTTCCAAAACCACAACTGGCACTGGCCTACCAACGATCTTTTCATAACTTTGGATGATCGGAATGCCTTGGGGAAAGTAAAATGGCCTTTGCTGATGTACAGTCCTGTTCAAGCGCAGTATTGTCATCAGTTTTTATCATTTTCATTTCATTTCTCATTTTTTCTCCATCTAGCCATACTCTTTCATTTCAGCGTTGAATGATCTTATAGGTCCCAGCGCTTGGGCTATGCCCTAAATTCTTACAATCCCATCCATCCAAAACACAACTGTATTGGGTTTGCCCTATCAAGTGATGGAATGTAAAAGTCTGACATCCTTCTACCTTCAATAAAAGGAAATGAGGCATTTTGTTACCTGGAGGGACACTGGCACTGGCTAGGTTACTTTTCTTACCACGGGTTAGTGTTTTTGACACTGCCTCAACTACAAGTGTGATTCCACTTAGGTGGAGGTGGAGTGTTAAATGGTTGTTGTGTTATAGATTTTTTTATAACATCTACACACAATATGTTTTCTAGATTGAACTCTGTTCCAGCTTACACATGGCCTATTTTGTCTACATAAGTTTTTTTTTTAAAGTAAAAAGTACAAAAAATTTAAAATACATTTGATTCCGAGAGCTTTGCTGGTGGCACTAACCATCCTCTTACCAAACTATCATTTTCTACATTGGTACTAATTTTTGCACCCTTTTTGTTGTAAGCTGTATACTAAATGTGACATTGTGCAGCAGTGGCTTCTATACATATTGTTCCCAAAATAGCAAAAAAACTGGAAATAAAAAAGAAATACTCTTTTATTTATATGTATTTTTCTCTAAGGTACTAACATCCATTCTGTGCACATCAGTATATTCAAAATTCATCTTCATAATTGGCACTGCTTCTTGCTTCTTGAATGTTTTTAAGATATGACATACCTCTTAATAATAAGCATTGGTTGATGATGTACTTAGTAAACACTGGGGTTTGTGACCTTGTCCACATAGTGCGCTGGAAAATGCCTATCAGTTAGTCATGCTTCCAACGAATTTGAAAGCTGACCACATCTTTTAAGATTTTTTCCCTTAAACTCTTCTATCAAGGAACAATTTTAGCTTTCCCTGATTTAAAAAAAACAAATTTACAACCAGAATTCAGTAAAATTACAACAATTATCACCATAAACTGCTGCTTCAATATCTAAAAGGAAAATGGCCTTATAGGCTGGTATTACTGTTCTACTAGAAAGGTAAGTTGAACATAACTTACCAAATCCATCCATGCCATCTACTTAGTAATTATATTCTACAAAAACAAGAGGGCTTGTCACTTCTGTATCACCCTTGTTTGAATACCTTTACTTCATATTTAGATACATTCCTAAAAATCTTAAAGGCTACTTTGACTGCATGGTCCCAAACATCCCAAGTTGAGTCTAGTTGTATCTTGCCAGGTACACCATGCATTTTGCTATTATTCTTCGTAAATGTTATTGAGAGTTCTTTTCTCAATCTGATTTTCTACACATCAAATGGTAAATCTTTCCTATTTACCCTTACTGTGCCACAAGCTAAAGAATTTTCATGGTTACACTGAAACAGAAACTGCCCATGCATATAATGCAACCTTTCTTCTCATAACCACATAGTTTAAATGAAAAAACAATGATTTCATGCCTCTCTGACCTAGAAAGAATATGGTCCTCTTATACAAAAACTGTGACTCTCAGTGCATAACAACTATCAAAATATAACCAAATTAAGCAACAGTCATAAACCATACCTTTATGGCCTGTTATTTCCATTCCTCTAGTCATCAAAAACCTGGTGTATCCAATATAATCTTACAAAAGAACTTCAAAGATAGATTTGTGAACTAACCCCATTGCAATTTGCTTTTATATCCATGGAAGTTAAATCTGACCACTGATGATGACTTAATCTTTTACATAAAAGGCTCCTTGTACGCTATTGCTGAATACAATAATCCCTCGATTATTCAGACTGCCATTGTATGGAACTCGACATTAAGCGACACATCCGGACCATGGACTAAGGCCCAAAGAAAAAAAAAACAGTGTCTGATGGCAATGCTACATGGCCTCAGGAAAATTTCAGTAACACTGTGATATGGTTCTGATTTCTCCATCAGTACAAGGTCTCCAATGACTCGTCGACACTTGCTGCCAATATACAGAGGAACGGCTCCCGAGATCACTTAAGCATATTGCAGAACCACAAAGTTTTTTCCTCGGAAATCATCGACTGGAATTCGTGCACAAATTTCCGTTACTTTGGGTCACATTATCCCGGATGACCTAAAAGATACGGTAGACACAGAACAAAGGTGTCGTAAATTATGTGCAACTGGCAACATGATTGCAGGGAGGTTTGCCTTCTGTCACAGAGACGGGAAACTGCTGCTCTTCCGTTCATATTGCTACAGTATCTAAGGGTGTTCCCTCTGGACAAACTATACCCAAGAGACCATGAGACATACACCTGTTGTGCACAATGACATTTTGAGACGCCTCACAAACACTCCTCGCTACCACCACTCCGCCACACAGAAGTTCACAAAACCACCTGTAGAACTTATAAATCATTGTAAAACAAACAATGCCCAGTCTCATAACATGAGTGAGAAACAGCAGCATTCACTCATACAAAGCATCCTAAGGAGTGAAGCAAGATCTAAATTGTGGGAAAGATGGGAAAATGAGGCATTTTCCCCTAAATGACTTAATCTCTGTTTTTGCAAAGTATCAGCTGCAGAATC
>NC_061109.1:9600158-9643796 GCF_015104395.2 Macrobrachium nipponense
AGCCGATGTTTGAGTTTCCTACTATTTGAATGTCCAGTATCTTGGCTGCATCATTGTTCCAGACTACTAAGTCTGGTTTTCTTAGTCCTTGTGAGGTCGAGATGTGCAGCTCCTTCACCACCTGATGTCCTCGGTCTTCTAACTTGGTGGCAAGCCAGTTCATCACGTTGTTGTGTCGCACGATCCTCCATGGTTGCATCTTAGGGCAGTTCTGCAAGATGTGATGCAGCGTACCCTGGCTGGCACACCCCAGGTCGCAAAGTCCTGGCACATCCCTCCCCCTTGCACTCCTCACAGGGGTGGTCAGGACTCCTTGTCTTAATTTAATAAGATTGCAAAACCTGCCACTAGGTACTAAAGGTGTTCCAGCATCAATCCAATTGTGCTTTAGTCCTTGGGCTGCCTCACTTAATCCTGATCCATCAACAGAGTTGATCAGCTTTTCCCTCCATTGGTTTTGCACGGTCTTCTGTGTTGCCTCTTCAAATGTTGCTTCATGTTTCTTTCTTGCTAGTCCAGTCACTACTGGGTCTTGTGCTTTCATCAGCCTGCCCCACTTGTTCCGAAGCTCTACAGGAACAAGCGTTTGAAATTGTAAATCCCCATTCCTCCTTCCTCCAGTGAAGTATATAGGGCCATGTTGGGGATATCTTTTGGGAGGTGTAGGGCCTTCGTAATAAACTTCTGTACTTTGGCGTCTAGATGGTTGAGATGGTATTTCTTAAGACAGCCATTTATTGCCATATGTTTCATCCTTGGTATGGCCACTCTCTTCAGGGCCCAAAACTTTTGTTGGGGCTTCAAGGGGGCCTTTTGCAGGTGACAAAGACTGTTTCAGAGTTTTCCCAACACCTTTTTCCCATTCGTTTTGGTATCTGCGCCCTCTTCAATTCCAAGATACTTTTAAACTTCACCAGGCTTGATGGATGGTATTGTCGTTCCCTGGTATTCAGTTGATCTAGCATCCTGATACCAGTTCTTCTTAGTCCGATCGTCGACGATTCCAAGGGTGGCACACTTCTCCAGTCCAGGTTCGAGGTCCTAGTTTCCTGCTTCATCCATAATTTCTTTATTCCTGCTGACAACTTTTCTCTTGATGTAGCCACCATGATGATATCATCAGCGAAGGCTATATACTTTATCAATTCGGACTCCAGCTGGGCCCCAATCCCACCTGGTAGCTTTTCCAAAGCTGCTTCCAGGGCGATGTTAAATATTATGGGGGAGAGCGAATCTCCCTGCATAACACTCCGCTTCACTTGGACCTCAGCATTTAGGATCTTCGTTCGGGTCTTCGCATAGTAGTTTGCCAGATACTTGATGGAGTTCACATCTAACTGTCGTTCTTTGAGGATTCCTAGTACGGCTTGGTGCCCCACCGAATCAAAGGCCTTCTTGAAATCCACGAAACCTAAATATAGGGTCGTGGATTTGGCCTTAGCCCTACTGATGAGTTCTTCTACTATCAGGAGGTTTGCGCCGACCCCATCTTCAGACTTAAACCCCTTTTGTCTGGATGAAGTGGGGATCCAGTTCTGCCATCCGCTTCACCAGTATCTTACGTAGCCCCCGAGTGACCATCGAAGTGACTGTAAATAGGTCTGAAGTCACTCGAGTCGGTTTGATTTATCCTTTTTTTCGGGATCAAGGTGGTCTGTCCCGTTGCAGCCAAGTCTGTTATTATGCTGTACTGTAGGATCGTATTGTACAGCATCATGCTTTTCTGGTCATTGGCAGCTCTAAAGTCCCCTGGACGTAACCCATCTGGTTGAGGTGCCAATCCCAGCCTGGTTTTCGATTTTGTCCATTTTATATCCTCTGTTGATACTGGTTCAATAATAGAAATTTTTGGGAAGATCTCCAGGTTTCCCTCACGTGGATTTTCAATTTGCGCCGGACTCTCTGTCCCAAACAATCTCCCCCACCCCCAAATTCCTCAGTCCCCTGGCAGAAGGGTGGGGTCGAGTGCCACTCTCGGTTTTTGGAAACAGCAAAGTTTTTAGGTAAACGTCGCATATTGAGCAGTAATCATTCCAATAGTGTTTTGTAATGTTGTAATATGTTAGAGGATGATGTATCTATAAAATGAATGCCTTTGTGACTGGCTAAAACAACACCCGTATATGGCCACATGGTCCAGTCCCCTTCAAGTGCCAATTTCTGTTTTTTTTTTTTTGCGAATAGCAAAGTTACTACGTAGCCAATTCGTGTAGGACTGTGTGCATAATAGCTAATTAATATAGTTTTTTGATATTGGAAAATGTTTTACTATGTTGTGCATAACAAGTGTGTGACCTTGGAAGTGGCTGAGATGCCATATATCGCCATATGGTCCATTTCCCTTCGAGTGCCACTTTCTGGTTTTTTTTTGAAAAAAGCAAAGTTATTAAGTAAACGCTGCATATTGAGCAGTGTCATGCTAGCATATTTGTTTTATTGTTTTATTAATGAAATATGTTGGAGGAGGTGTGTTGTATCACGTGCATGCCCGGGGCATGGCTGAGATGCCCTTGTTGCCATATGGGCCGATTCCGTTTGAGTGCTAAATTTTGTGTTTTTTTTTTTTGCAAAAAAAAGTTATAATAACTAAATTGATGTAGGACAGTGTTTAATCATATAACTAATTAGTATAGTTTTGTTCTTTTATACTGGAATGTGGGTGTATGGTGTGTTTTTATCACTTGCTTGACTGGGGCATTGGCTGATATGCCCTTGTTGCCCATGTGGGCCGATCCGTTTCGAGTGTTCATTTCTAATTTTTTTTTTTGCTCGTTTCTAATGTTTTGCTTTTTTTCAGTCATTGCTTCCAAGAGACAAAGACGTCTGGGGGACGATGCAATCAGTGCACTCCTCAATGAGTTAGAGAGACTTTGAGGATGAACTGGAGTTACAGACTGAAGCAGAGGAAGAGGAATCTGCCGCCATTTTCGGAGGAGGAAGACGATGACCCGAGTGGGCAAGCTGGCGACTCGGAAGAGGGAGAGGGAGAGGATGGATATCCTCTTGACCTCTCCCAAGGGGATGAGGACGAGGACGATGCCGATGGGGGGAGGCATTGGGGGTTAGTGGGACTGTTCCCATTGTTGTAACAACAACAACAACAACGAGTACTACAACCGCCGCACCTACACCTGGTCCGTCAACCTCTCGGCCTGAGGACGTGCTCTCCCCGGTCAATCTTAAGAGTACGAAGAGGAGGAGGGGTGCCCTCCAGCCCACCCGGGGAGCTCCTCCTATCCAGCTCATTGGCCCTGAGGTTGTCGAAGCACATGATGGGACCAAGTGGCGGAGAGATCCCAATGCCCCCCTACCACCTTTGTTCACACCGATGTCACTGTTGGGGTGGAAAGAGTGAGCGACATATTCTTGCTCTTTCTGTCTGATGTTATGTTAGCAGAGATTGTCTTGCGATCCAATGATCGACTTGCCCTTTGAGGGATAATTACCATCATAAGGGCCATGTTGCCCTCAGGGACATGGACCGTAATATCAGACAATCACACCACAACAAGCGACATGTGGGATCTTCCAGAGGGCAATCCTTAGCGCGAGCGTTGTTGTTTTGCCCTACTACAAGAGTTATTCGTTTTGACGATTCTGCCACCAGAGATGAGGCGAGTGAGGACGAATCGCCTTGACCCCATTCACAAAGTCTTTCATCATGTGATGGATAATTTCCGAAAAAATCACTGTGGACGAACAGCTTGTTCCATTTAGGGGTCGCTGTCCCTTCGGAATGTATATTCCCCAGCAAACCAACCAAGTAAGTTCACAGATTTCCATTCCTTTTTTGTTCTTCATGTAATTGCTTTTACTTATTCATAATTGTTTCTTTGTTTATTATATATTTTCTTATTAGGAATAAGAATTGAAATATATCTTATGTGTTTATAAAATATAAAATATGTTATCTCTCTCTCATATATATATATATATATATATATATATATATATATATATATATATATATATATATATATATATATATATATATATATATATATATATATATATATAGTATATATATATATATATATATTATATATATATATATATATATATATATGAGAGAGAGATAACATATATATATATATATATATATATATATATATATATATATATATATATATATATATATATATATATATATATATATATATGAGGAGAGAGAGAGAGAGAGAGAGATAGCATATTTTATATTTTTATAAACACATAAGATATATTTTAATTCTTATTCCTAATAAGAAAATATATAATACAAAGAAGCAATCATGAATAAGTAAAAAGCAATTACATGAAGAAAAAAAGGATTGGAAATCTGTGAACTTACTTGGCTGGTTTGCTGGAATATACATTCCGAAGGGACAGTGTATATATATATATATATATATATATATATATATAATATATATATATATAGATATATATATATATATATATATATATATTATATATATATATATATATATATATATATATATATATTGCTACTTTTAAAATGTATATATCTCCTCTGTGACTGTAAAAATGTTATGTAGAATTGTGCAACAGTTTTTCAGATTCCTAGATAGCTTAGAGATAGGATGTTTTAAAAATGTGTGTTCAGATTTCGCATTACATATTGTAAAAGAAATATATATAACGAAGAATGTAAAAACAGAGCGATTTTCTTTGTCCATTCGAAACTACGATTGTTTCCGTATTATGTCAGCACTTTGAGATTAGAGGAACTGCAAGATCCGTTTGCTTTCCTAATCTGTCAACACGTTTGATAGCTCGAATCTTCATTTGTGTGGTTTTGAGAATCTGGCATCGAGTAGATAAGGCCTTCTGCTTCAGTCGATCGAGTAGAGTACGTGTCTTTTTTTTAACAGACTGGACTCATACGTTGTATGTCTTGCCGAGTGGCCAGTGCAGATTACATATTTTGTATATAAAGTTGCGTAAGATTTTGAAGCTTTTGGAAGAGTTACTGCCCAAAAACGTTTTGTGTCATCTCATCAGATTCTCGAGGCATTAACATCTCTCTCTCTCTCTCTCTCTCTCTGACATCCTTGAGATTATATTAACGTAACGTAAATTGGTCACTCGTAACTTGAGAATTTCATATTTTATATTTCTTAGAGTTTATTTAGTGTTAAATAGTGTTTTTTGTGGATCTGAACAAACATTGTTGTTGTAACGGCGCCTGGTTTTTGGTAAAGTGTTAAAAACAAGCCTGCAGCAAAGAAAGAAAGTTTGGTATATCAAAAAAGCAAAGTGTGTTATATTTTTATTAGTTGCAACTAATATCTAATGGTTATGATGGTTTGGTAAGAAAGTAATAACGGATAGGAACAGTGGTTAACTAATAACTAAATAACAGATGGTACGAAGGTTTGGTAAAAACTGATGGTTACAATGTTTGAGTGAAAAGATTTACACTTTTACACATTGCAAATTTTTGTGTTTTGTGTTTGTTTCATTTTGTGCATTTTTTCATTTTCTTATGAAGTGTGCCTTTTATTTATATTTTCATTTACATTCACAATTTAATTGACTTAGTTGTTTCATTGCTTAATCATTGGACATTTAATTAAATTTAACACTTGTGAATTAATTTGCATTTACATAGAATTCTTTTCAAGTTTTATGTTGTTTAGCACTTGTGAATTAAACTTCAAATTTTCAATTATTGCCTAACACCTGAATTTAAATTGAATTAATTTTCTTGAATTTTTGTGATAAACTAATTTTGATTTAATTTTACTTAATTTGATTCAAGAATCAATTAAACTTTACTTTGTTTTCAAGTAACAGTAATTTTCCCTGATATTGTGAATTTCACTTATAAACGTTTGAGCTTAATAATAAATTTTTGTATTTAGAATTTTTATAAGTATTTCATTTCTAACCAGATATTTGCATTTCATTATATTGATGTTAGGTAGAAACATAGAATGGTAATTGATCGGCTTCCCTCAATTTACTGACGTGACTTAGAACCAGGGAAGTACTTAGACTTCTGAAATCAGGGAAATACTTAGACTTTTAAAGTGTTGATTGAGTGATGCCTTTGATTCATTTAATTACTTACAAGATTACCTCACACCTGTTTTGATGAACTTAGTCTGATTTTCTGCAATACTGGTGAGTTGTTAAGGGATCACTGTTGCCTTTAGAGTATTCAGTCGTTTAGTACCTGTGATGAGGGTTCAGGTGTCTGGCTTTTGTGAGGTAACAATAAATGAATGGTAAGCGTAGTAACCAGATACTTGGCACTTCGTAAATATATATATATATATATATATATATATATATATATATATATATATATATAGTATATATATATATATATATATATATATATATATATATATATATATATATATATATATATATATATATATATATATATGATGTATGTATATACTCCTATATATATTCTTATTATCATTATTATAAATATTATTATACATACTAACTTGTTTTTATTTTGCTTTTCATTTGACATGATTTGCCTTTTTTAGATACTAATTCTATTCTTTTTCTTCCTATAGGTACGGCATCAAGCTTGTGTCGGCGTGTGATGCCGATTTGCATTGTATATCCAAGCGATGCTTACTTGGGAAGGACACAGTGAGAGTGCCGAGAGGGCAGACGTTGGGAGAAGTTTTCACGACGGACCTTGTGCGACCGTTTCGCCGAAGGGGTCGCACAGTGATGACTGATGACTTCTTTACGACCTTGCCTCTCGCCTTATCACTCGCTGACGATGGCATGTATTTGTGTGGCACCATTCGGCAGAAACCTTATATCCCTATGGAACTTTCTGAGAATGTGCTTCCCGTCAAGGACTCAGTGGCCGTGTCAATTATGAACACAGTTTGACTCTGGTGTCAGCAAGTCAGCAAGTCAGCAAGTCAGCAGGACTAAGAAGGTGATGCTGTTGAGTCCCCTGCATCATGATCCGTCTGAAATCGAAGACGTAAGACGTTTTTTCTACGGGATATTGAACATAATTATGGTAAATTCTTATGTTCTCTATACGTCCATGCCATCGCAAAGGTTCCTCAAGGAGTTTGCCATTGAATTTTGTGCTCCCCTTCTAAGTCATCGGTATTTCATGATGACCAACTTGTCAAGGCCCCTGCGTATCCTGATGGCGGATACGTTTAGGCTGGTGAGCTGGAGCATTGACCTCTTCCTGCCATTGGCCACGTCAAGTTTGCCCTCTAAAGACATGGCCCACAAGACGAACACAGCATGTTTGCGATGCGAATGGGCCCGTCTGCCTACAGCATCAAATTGTCTTGTGTCCGAAGTGTGTGTCTTCTATTTTTACTACTTGTTTGCATAAATACTATAATTTTAATCTTTACAAAAACCATATATCATCCAATTTTTAGCTAAAATATTGCAATAATTTTTATATTTTTGTCGATATTTCCAAATTTTCGAAATTATTCCCTTTTCGAAAAAAATTTTTTATTTTTGGTCAGATATTTTTATAGCTGCAAAATAATGTTCAAACATCCAGCAAACAACACCTCGAAATGACACACCCTTCTTCCATTTCAGGTAGCAAATTTGGCCGTGTACTTGACGTGGTCGGGGGCCCTTTTACTGTACATATCCCGATAGGTAAATTGCCATACCGCTATAAATTTGTGTTCTCTATAGAATTTGTGATATTCTGGTAGATTTTCATGCATAAATATCATACTTATAGTAGTTACAGCCATTATTATAAGAAATTTTCATGGTAAAACGAGGTCAACAAATGACCTTTACACCGGGGTCTGATTTTTTTTTTGATGACTGTAAAATAATGTTCAAACATGTAGCGAGTCACCGTAATAGTTTTTATGCAAATTCACACATAATAGATAACTAAATAACATGTTGAAAATTATTAATTAGTTAACTGATAACATATTGAAAATTACATTCCATTCCTCCATTCAGGTATCATATTTGGCCGTCGCACTTGTTGTGGTCATGAGCCATTTACTGTCATATCCATTAGGTAAGTTGCCATACAGCTATATATTCTTGTTCTCTATAGAATTTGCGATATTCTGGTAGATTTCATGCCTAAATATCATATCTTTATAGTAGTTCAGTCCATTTTTATAAGAAATTTTCATGGTATAAACGAGGTCAACAAATGACCTTTACATTGGAGAAGTTTTTTGTTAGATTTTTTGTTGATGACTGAAAACACAAAGCATCCCCTGTTCTCTGATGAACCATTCCACTTATTTGTTCTCAATGTTTTTGTGCTTTTCTTGTTTTTTTTACTTTGAGTGCAACTGCTAAATAACTGATCATGGGGGCAAAGAAAGTTCCAAGTACCAGTCCTTCTGTAAAAA
Source organism: Macrobrachium nipponense (assembly GCF_015104395.2). Lineage (NCBI taxonomy): Eukaryota > Metazoa > Arthropoda > Malacostraca > Decapoda > Palaemonidae > Macrobrachium > Macrobrachium nipponense. Next base: position 9,608,513 of record NC_061109.1, read on the forward strand.
TGGCGAGAAACACTATAGAATTAAGAAAGAACTCATAGCAAAGTGTTGGAGAGTGTTGCATCTCTATCACAGTAAGAAAATGCTGATAGTGAATTTAAGGCCAGCAGAGACTGGTTTGAAAAATTCAGAGAGCGAACGAGCATACATAACGTACCTACTTCAGTGATAACGACCTGTTTGCAAAGTGAAGTGATGTAAAACATTTTGTGAAGAATTATCATCCCAAGCAAAGATGTTGTTGGGATGATAATTGTCATGCGTCCAGAGGAGCTGCTACCAGCTGTGCGGACTGTCCAATCACGCTGGTGTGATCGACGGTTGGGTGACTGGTAGCGTCCACCAATATGCCACGGTCCCAGAAGCAGCTGAAGCTGTTCCCAGGGACCTGGGGTGCCTCTTCCCAGCCTCAACTCGTGCACGGTCTGATGGGACTCTCACGTCAACCCTAGGTACCGGTCTGGCGAGTCACCTGAGTGACTCTTTACCATCCTTCCGCTCCGTGCCTGGGTCCTGACGGTGAGCTTACTTAACTGTCTGGTACCTTGGCTGCATGGTCAACAGCAGGTGACCGTACACTCAGTGATGCTCGGAGCGGTGGCTGGTACCTCCACGGTCCCCGTCTTTCTCTTCCCTGACGAAGGAGAGACAGGCCCCGTTCCCGAAGGAATGGAGGACCAGCGGAAGGCCCACCTGTCTCACTGGAGCGAGACAGACCCTTAGAAGTCTCTGTGCGAGACTTTTTGGAGGGGGCGAGGCCACCTTCTTCTTCCTTGGCTGGGGGGCCTTGGAAGTAGAAGGGGAAGAGGCGGCAGAAGACGACGACGAAGACGAAGATGAAGAAATAGACGCCGACACCTTCCTCTTCTTCTTTGACTTCCTCAGGACAGCAGACAGGTCTCCCATCCAGGCTGGAGCTGGGGTGGCTGCGAGGGCAGCGGGGCCCAGCTCCACCTGGAAAGGAGAAACTGAAGGAGCGGCAGCACTTCAATGGGCAGAAACAGGGGCAGCAGGCATGGCAACGGCAACAGGTGGAAGATCCAACGGCGAGCTCTTCGGGCTCTTGAAGTCAGGCGTAGGAGCGAGGGCAGCAAAACCTGGGGGAGGGGGTAAATACTCCCTCTTGGGAACGTGTTGCAACGGGGCCTGCACTGCAGCCGTGGTGACCATCGTCACTTGCTGGGTGTAAACCAGGTGAAGAGGAGCCGTGTACCCCAGGGGTCGAGACTGTTGTGGTCGTACTCGACTCCACCAGTGAGTAACCGGGGCTGTAGCCAGATGGAGAAGGAGTCCCTGGATACTCGGAGTGCCTGGAAGACTCAGCGAACGCCACACCTGCTGTAGATCCCCACCCACAGAGGCAGACACACCTGAGGAAGGAACAGTCGGGTTAATGGGGGGTTCCTGTTTGCTCAGCGGGAGAAAGATCCCCCCCTGAGCGGACAGAAGACCCCAAGTACAGCTGAAGGTCGGGATGTTTCCCTCCCTCCTCTGCACTTGACAGATCGAGTGAAGAGGCAGAAAGAGACTTGGCCCACGAAGGGGAGAGAGCCATACGAGGGAGCTGACGAGGGGGGAGGAAAGAAGACAATGTGTCCGTCACCAGAGGTGTCAAAGGAGAGCTTTCCGACGACACCTTTCGCTGACTTACGTGGCTTCTTCCTCTTCTCGTACCACTCCCACTGCTCCTCCGACCAAGAGACACAACAAGCACATGTCAATAAACGATTGCATTCAGGCCCTCGACACCTTGTACAAAGGGCATGAGGATCCACCACTTCACTAGATCGGAAAGCACCACACTTCCGTCCTCCCACTCCAGGGCACAATCTCCAGTTGGATGGGGGGCGCGAGGGCTTATCCAAATCATGGGATTGCATTTTGCAATACCAAAACAAACAAAAGAAATACTTACAGATGTACACACTAATACACAAGGATAAAGGCTAAAAGCCAAAAAGAACATTAACAATCTTACGACAGAAGTGGGCAGAGAGGTCAACACACGTCTGCACCCGACAGCGGTCGAAAGCAAAGTGGAATGTTCATATCCAGTCAGGCGGGACTCCCAACCATCAGATAATCAGTTACTACCTAACTACCTTGTTATTAAATCTTAAGACTGGTCAAGCTGGCGCTGAAAGTAATTCCTTTTGTAAAGGACCAATGGCTTGTATAACATGTCAGAATAACTAGAGTTTCTGTTGGTCAAGCTTAGACTGAGTGTATTGTTCCTTTAGGCCCTTGAGGTTAGGCAGGTCCCGGTGGTCATGTTGTAATAACTACAACTTCAGCACAAGTCATCTGCGTCAGTGAGTAGTAGAGAACTCGAAGGTCCTGCACACAACTTCTCCTCCATACACGAGAGTCAAGATAGCAACATGGGAGGTTCACCGTTTCCCCTCCATACATGATAGGTATACCACATGGGAGGTTCTTCAGACTTGGGCGATACCTTGGAGTCCTTACCGACTGAGTTGGACAACCAGGTGAGGAGATTTGCTTTTACCTCCATAAATAAGGAGTATAGATTACCAGCTTTGGAAGATACTTCTGACTCAGTATGGTACCTTAGACTCAACACTGACGTTATTGTACTTTCTTTGCAAACATCCTCACCTACCGAGTTAGATAACTAGGTGAGGATACATATATTCATACATGGTAGGTTGACAGTGAGTTACCTATGTATGCACTGTGGACAGGTCGGGCTGAATTAGATTGATCCCACCTCCATTAAAATTTTTTTAATCGGGCTAATTCAGGTGTTCAGGAAGTGTATTGCAATATGAAATTTTCATAATAAAACTAATATTGTAATATTTACCTGAACACCTGAATGATTCCCACCCTCCTCCCCACTTCAATTTGATAGTGAATGATTCAATTGAAGAGACAGGCCTTTGGTGGCCGGTATTTGCATCAGCATTGCCAACGGTAACACAGGGAACTCATTTGACTAGATTTTACCTGCAGCCTTGGTAACGCTGACAGTTAAACTTGCCCACTTAGAGGGTAAATCTGTGGGGATATAGTTCGGGCTGGTCAGTGACCAGGGCTAATTCAGGTGTTCAGGTAAGTATTACAATATTAGCTTTATTATGAAAACTTCACTTTTATGAACAAATCCATTAGTCATAGAATAGTTTAATTACCAAATGTAGGGAGGACAAAGCAGGTGAAGCCAAGAAAGGAAGACAGCTCTCAGAAGTCCAGTCCCGTGGAGGAATATCTGAAACCAAGGCCAAAAGGAGCCCTTGTAACAGTAATGAGTGTGTGATAGAAGAATCTAAGGGCAGGCTCTTCTGCAAGTAGTGGGTCTGCTGTGGAAGGCCACATCATGACCATAAGGAGTATAAAGAAAATTTGTAAAAACATCCATTGTGCCTAACCACTGAGGAATTAATCATAAAAATGAGAAAGGTGATTGATTCAACCCTTCCCTGCTGAATGTGTGACAATGGGCCCCTACAAATAGTGTCTTATGAGCGACATAACAAAGATAAAACTTAGCAACAGGGGTTTGATAACAGATGTTATCTTCTTTATCTCCTTCCCCTTCCAAGTAAGGATGGTAGAGAGCTCCAAATAATCTGTAAACTTCAGGTAGGATAAAAAGGCATGGATTTCATGGGTACATCAGAATGCCCACGTAACCTGTAGCCAGTGAAAAGTGGAATACAGTACTTATGTTCAGCAAATCTTTTGATGTTTATTCAGAAGCAGATGACCTGATTCTTCATGCTGAAGACAGGATCAGCGAACTGTAGCATGACACAGGAGACTCAGAGGCAATTGAGAGACAGAACCATTGATTGGGGTGAGGAAACTCTAAAAGAGCATGAAGTTGATTGACATGCTTAAAGGAGGCCAGGGTGCAAAATTTATACGAGATGCACCAGACAGGTTCATAGAACAGTTTAGTACAGTGAGCACAAACCCACTTTTGAAATTCTGTGAACAAGAAAAGCAAAGCAAATAAATAGGCACTAAAAATTATAATGACAGAAGTTACATCATGAGCAAGGGAATAGCTGCAAAAAATTAAATGAGCAGTAAGCTACACACAGTAACAATTCACCAACACATTGGTTGCTGGCTGAAGTTATATAACCACATTGCACACAAAAAAAGAATGAAAATGAATAAAATTGATACTGAAAATAAATCCTGTCAGTATAACGAAAATAGTAGTGTATTCAGAAGGATCTAGCAATCGGCATTACATTCTTATTGGAAATATTTTTGTTGTGCACCTAGATACATTTCTGCACTGTTAAAAACTATTTGTTGATCATCATGTTTCTTTGTTTGTATGGTGCTTTTTACGTTGCATGGAACCAGTGGTTATTCAGCAACGGGACCAACGGCTTTACGTGACTTCCGAACCACGTCGAGGTGAACTTCTATCACCAGAAATACACATCTCTCACTCCTCAATGGAATGGTCGAGAATCGAACCAGCGACCACCGAGATGGGACGCTAATACCATACCAACCACGCCGCTGAGGCGCTGATCATCATGTTTGTACTAAAGTTTAATGATTAGAGTATGATTCTTAGAAAATGTCATCCCAGGGGTGTGGATAACAACAGTATTGACTTGTTGCAAATGACGTTAAAATGTGAAACAGCAAAAATTCAATGTCAGGTAAATTATCATTGCCATTTTTTAAACGACTTAAACCAAAGTTAGTCTTTTGATGATATCAGAGATAAAACAATTCCAAGTAAAAATAACATTATATTAAAGCAAAGCTCCAAAGATTGTCTCTTAAGTACAGGATGTCTACACCAGAAAAGCAAGTTAGTAGAAAAATAGTGACATACTACTTGTAGCAGAAATGGCCCATCGTGTAACAATTGGTATTACACTTCTGTTGAACTGATACTATATTTACCAACTCAATTATTTTTTTTTTTGCTATGATTGGTAAAGTTCTAGATTTTTAAATTAAGTATTCAGGAAGATGTATTGAGGACTTATATTGAAAATTTTCTCTATCCTTCATTTCAGACGTATACGGGGCTGCACAAGTGGACAAAAATCGTTCCAAAATATCTTTTTATTTAGGCTTCATGTCTCTTGATAAGGCTCCATGTTGAAACTGGAAGTTTATGGTTGTCTTATGTATATACAGATTGCTAAGATTTAAATGCTGGATGTGTGTTATTATTAATAGGGCTTAGTTTCTCCAGACATTTGAGTCTTAAGTAGACTCTTCTCGGGCTGGTTCTCAGGGATTAATCCTGAGAAGAAGGAAAAGAAGGGAAAAAATAATAAAAATAAAAAAATAAAATAAAATTAGACTTTATTTAAGAAACCTGTCTTATTTAAAAGAAATTGTTGTTACTAATTGCAAAATCTTTGCTTCAGCAGAATACTTTTCATTTTTGAATTCCGTAGATAAATTGATCTTTGTTGGGTCCAGTTTGGGCATTCGACAAGTAAATGCTGCATTGTCATGGGTGCTTGACATCTATTACACTTTATTGGGTCAGCATCAAGTGACCATGCGAGAATTGTGTCCTATACGGAGCCTTGTTAGGATTACCTCTTTTGATCTTTCTTTTTGTGAAGATGTCCTCCATGCATACACTTCAGTTTTTATGTTTTTAAGTTTATTTGTGGTTGGCACTAAGGCCCATTCTCTTTCTCCAATCATGGTATATCAATGGTTTGATAGATGTTTATCCAGTCTGACACTGGGGCATGTGTAATTGTTGGAGGGAAAGTGCAGGCTAATTTGGCAGCGGAGTCTGCATTTTCATTTCCTTTTATTCCCACGTGAGCTGGAATCCAACATATTTCTATTGATAATCGTGATTGGAATTGATGAATTTTTATTTGTATTTCTTATACTATCTGGTTTAGTGAATTATACTGTCTTATAGCATCTATAGCACTACGTGAGTCACTGAAAATAAGACACTTGCTTTTTCCTCAGATATCATATCAAGAGCCATTTGTATGGCTGTGACTTCGGCAGTAAATATTGATGATATTAAAGGTAAGCCTCTTTTGATTAACAATTTTTCGAATATGCAGATGCTCCTACTCAAACATTATTTTTGGAGCCGTATTGTTATTAATTAACGGGGATGCTTCAAGGGTAACACCTGCCTCTACCAGAAACGAGCTTGTTGCGGACGATCGGAATGCTCCTGTGCCACAATCGCACCCATTCATAGTGCACTGCATCGAGAGTTTTTAATGCAGTTCTGAGGCGGATGAATATATTGGACAGCAGTAATCTATTATGGATAAGGCTGTTGCCTTATATATCTTTAATAAATGTCTCGCTTTGTTCCCAAATTAGTGTGTGATAACTTTTTCAATATTGCAAGGGCTTTGATGCCCTTGTCTTTAATGTGTTGATGTGATCTCTTTCCAATTTAAATGTTGATCAAATATCACTCCTAGATATTTGATTTTTGCACAAAATTGTATTTCAGTACTATAAAGGTGAAGTTTGATTGTTTGGTTCTTCAGCCATCTTTTGTCTTTGTAGATGATTGCTTTGTTTTATCGGTTGAAAAAAATAATTTAAATGCAACTGAATTTGTCCAACTACATATATTTGAAATGGCAGTATGAGAACTCTCTGAACATGTCTCAAATTGCTACTCGTATAGTAAATAACAAAGTCATCAACATATAAACTGTTTTTTTTTTTAACCACTCGGTAAATTTATAGTAAGGTTATTAATTGCTAAAGAAAACAATGCACAGCTCAGGACACTGAGTAGAATTTTCTACTCATTATGAAAAGTTCTGTTTGTTAAAAAGTTCTTAATAAATATTGGTAAGTGGACTCTTAGTCCCTTGGAGTGGAGTTTTTGCATGATGTTATGTTTCCATGTTGTGTCGTATGCTTTTTCTATATAAAAAAAATATAGCTAGTTAATTTTTTTTTTTGTTCAACGCCTTTTTTTATACGATCCTCTAAATGATTTAAGGATCTAGGGTTGATCTGCCAGCTATTGAACCTGATTGTGTTGGTGTTAAAATGGATTCTTATACGTTAATCGTGCATTAGCCATTTTTTCTAAGATTTTGCATAGGTAGCTTGTTAGAGATATCGGTCTATAATTGGATAGATTACTTGCATCCTTTCCTGGCTTATTTATGGAATTATTATAGCATGTTTCCATTTATCAGGAAAGACACGTTTTAGCCAGATACTATTATAAAATTCTAAATAATATGATTTAGCTATAGGAGCTAATTTTTCTATCATTTCAAATATTTTATCATACCTGGTGCGGAGGGATGACGAGTTGATGGCATTATCTAGTTCATCCATGTTGAAAATATAATTATATTCCAGGTCTTCAAGAGTTTCAAAATTGAGTATTATATTTCTTTGTTTTCCGATATTTTGAAAAAATTATATCTAGGCTAGAGTAAGCACTGATGTTTCAAATGCTTTCCAATTATATTTGATATTTCATAAGTATCGTAGTATTTTTTTCATTTTAATGTATTGCACTTCTTGGAGGTTTTATAGGGTGTCCATTGATTTTCCTTATCTTTTGCCAGATATCCCTTGTGGGTGTGTTTGAAGATATGTTTGAGACATATTCTTTCCATGATGCGATTTTTTCAGCTATCACATTTTTCTAAATTTGGGTGTATATTTGTATATAGTGGTTTAATGTGGTCAATTGTTATGTTTTTGTTAAACTATTTTGTTTAATATGTTTATATTCTATAGGGCATTTTGTTGAGTGATTAAGGCGAGTTTTGAGTCTGTTAAGATTGCGACCCAATATGTTTTTTTTTAAGGTTGTTTAAGGTGGATTCCACCATGGGACAGGGGATTTTGTGGAATGTGATTTTGGTTTTTGGAATACTTTTTATCTGCAGCATTTATTATGAAGTTTGAGAAGGATTCACATGTAGTATTGTGATCTTCGTTATGTGGGAATGGTGGTATGTTTCGAGTGTATAGGAAATATTTATCCCAATTAGCCTTTTGGATATTATATCTTGTAGGTGGCAATATTTTGACATTACTTTAAGTAGTTCAGAATGACTGGGAAATGGTCACTTGTGTATGAATCGTCTAGGACATTCCATTCAAATTTCTCGGCTACATCATTTGAACATAATGAAATGTCAATTGAGGAAAAGGTTAGGAGTGTATTTGGAAAAATATGTTGGCAAACTTCACTTTCACTGACAACACAGGTTGTGTTTCATTATAGTTTTTTTCTATGTTGGTTCCAGGTATGTCAGTGGGGTTATTAGTATCCCATAAAGGATTATGTGCATAAAAATCTCCAACTATAAGTAGGGGTTCGTGTATACTTTTGCTAATAAGTTCAGAAATATCACTAAAATTTGGCTGGTTATATAAATTACAAAGTGATTTTACTTTTATCAGGCATATACAGTTTAATAGTTGTTATTTGATATGGCATAGATGGTATGTTGAAAGGTTCATATGTTAAGCTATTAAGAACGTATATAGCTGTGCCTAATCTTCCAGCGTCAGTTGGTGAATAACAGGCAATTTTATAGTGTTCGATATTTGTAGGGTTACTTCCTATATGTTGTAGGACATAAGCATTGGTGTGGTCTCGTATGATTCTTTGCAATTCACCCAGACGTAGTCGGGTTAAGAGGCCATTATATTCCATTGAATAATTTTATATTCCATTATTGGAGGAATTGGTGTTAAATTCTGTAAATTGATTGCTGATTTTTACATTGCCTCGTAGTTTATATGCATTTGAATTATTTTTTTTAATCGTGTATTTTTATGTTGATTAGATTCAGCAGTTTTGTTTTTCATAATTGAATATTAATAAGTCTACTTTTGATTTTATAATATCCTTTTCGTATTTTAAGGATTCAGAACATAATTCGTTCTCGTGTTGGTGTATCAAAGGGCATTTCCTTAATTTAATAAAATTGTCTATACAATTTCGTATTGTCCTGTCTTGGTACCTAGTTAGTTGGTTATATGCAGGTACTTACAAAGCATTCATTACAACCACAAGACGAAGCATGTTTGGTAATGTTAATTATTGGTTCAGAAGTATTTGATCTAGCTTGAGAAATTTCTGGTTTTGATTCTATTGGTCCTTTTCTGTAGTGATAAGGACTGTTGGTTTGCGGGGTTATTTGTTTTGTTGTTGTTAATAGAATATTTGGGTCTTGTGGATGGTTGGGGAGTGACAATTACATTTTGGTTTGGTCTGATGGTAAGATTAATTGATTCTTTACTGTCCATATGTTGGCTGTTTGATTGGGATTGAGGGTAATTATGTATTTCCACTTGTGATGAGGTTAGTACAATATCTTTTTTAAATTGTACTCCTGGTGTAGCTGAAGTATCTTTGGATTGATTGTAATTTTCAATATTCACTTTGTTTTCCCTTAGGTGGGGTTCGTTCTCGTATTCTTTTCGTTTGGTCAGTTCGATTATTATTATTATTTGACTCCTCTTCCATTGGAAGTTCTTTTCCATGGATATCTGAATCTTCTGTTATTAGTGGTGCTGGCGGATATATCAACTTGCTTGTTTTGGGGTTCAGCATTATTGATATGAGAATTAGTTTGTACCTTTATACATATTATCGTTATTTTTTTTTTTTATGGTGCTTTTTTACGTTGAATGGAACCAGTGGTTATTCAGTAACGGGACCAACGGCTTTACGTGACTTCCGAACCACATCGAGAGTGAACTTCTATCACCAGAAATACACATCTCTGGCTCCTCAATGGAATGGCCGGGAATCGAACCTGCGACCACCGGGGTGGAACGCCAACACCATACCAACCATGTCAATGAGGCGCTCGTTTGTTCTTAACGTGATTGATATTTAGATTTTTCGTTACATTTGCGAAAAAGTGGCTTTTTAGATGTTAGATTACCGACTCCTCTTACTTTTAGCTCGGGTCTAGCAAGCTTCTTTGACTGACATTCCTGTTCTTTTCATTAAAAACTGGAGCTCTGTGTCCTGTTGATAAAAGGAGCATTCCTTCGATTTTGCGTGATGGGGATTGTCCACAGTTAATACATTTGGAGATTTACACTTTTAATTATAGTATGAGTGTCTGATGCACACACTGCACTACTGCTTTATTATGGCATTTTTGTATGTGTGCCATACTTTGAACAATAAGTAGGTACACTTAAGTGGTTTTGGAAGCACTTCTCGATTTTGTTCAAGAATTTTGATTTGAGTGGGGAGATCTTTGCCTGTAAATTTTATTTTTGCAATATTATTTTGTTTTTTTTATCTTTCCTACTTGGAATTGAATAGATTTCTAAATCATGTATATTAATGTATCTTACTTTAGGGAGTCAAGAATCAATTGTTTTGAGGGAAGTCCTTCAATGTTGGGTAAAATAACTGTGCCCTGGATATAATTTATTGTTTCATGACTTCTTATTGTTATTTTTCTGCCATTTATTTCTTTTATATTTAAAAAGGTGGTGGACTGTTTTTTCATGGTTACCTGAAGTAACCATTCCTTTTCTTTAATATATCGGCATTCCATTTCGTAAATTTCTCAAATAAATTTTGCAGGAAATTCAAGCCCACAGTTCTTTCCAAATAACGCTAATTAATATATATACTAAGCCAAAATGCAGTAATGCAGGGAGAGCATGAGAACTGAAGTTGGCTTGGACCAGATTAGCCAACTCTGCCCAAGAGCAGTGTTGTATAGCATAGATTTTTACTTACGGTAATTGTTGGAAGATGATCCTGGGGAGATGGCTGCAGTAGCAGGGTCTTCAGATCTATAATGAGGATTCATAAGTATACTGATAAGAAGAAGGTACAAGGCACAGATTCACTGCTTCAAGGTTAAGAAACAGACGCAGGCTTCCCAAGATTTGTCTAGTATTGATTCGACCAATGGAATTTTTACATTATGGTAAATAAGTTACGGCAAGGAAAAGTAAATGCTTTGAGGGTCTGGCTTCCTGGTAAGTAACAGAGCCATAGCCTTACAGTTTCCAAGCTAAACTATACTTAAGAATATGTAATATTCAAAATTTTCTATAAAATGAATCTTCTAAACAGCAGCCCTCATAAAAAATCTCTGTAATTATGTAGCTGGTATGTACATACTACTTTTAAGTCTGTTGAGTTGATGGGTTGCTCATTTCTTAGTTTTGCCTAGGTGATGTTCATTTTTGCTTCATACTTCACAACTACAAAGCAAGCAAATGCTTCTGTCATATTTTTTTTTATAAGCATACTAGGCTCTTGTATAACTTCTTTCTCTGCCTTCCCTCCACAACACAGTTGCTTCTTGCTAGAAAGCTCAACTTCATATCCTGACTGTTGTGATCATGCATCAGTACGACTGATTTCCCTTATCCAAGTAGTTACTTTGGTCTTCCAGAAAGCTTGAGTGAACAGACTAAAAGAATTGAAATCTTAGTGGCAATGGAACTTGAACAAGCTCACCTGCCTTCTCAAGTTCGTTTCAGAGACACCAGTGTTGATTGTTTTTGTTTGTTTGTATGGTGCTTTTACGTGCATGGAACCAGTGGTTAGTTCACCAACGGGACCAACGGCTTTACGTGATTCCGAACCACGTCGAGAGTGAACTTCTTCTATCGCCAGAAATACACGTCTCTCCTCAATGGAATGGCCGAGAATCGAACCTGCGACCATCGAGGTGGGACGCTAATACCATACCAACCACACCACTGAGGCGCTCCACCAGTGTTGAGGTGTTAAAGCAGAACTGTAATGTCTCGTGACAATTTGAATGTATGAATTTAGTTTTGTGACTAAAGAAAGATTCCCATGCTAAAGTAATAAAAATGAGGAAAGGGATGATGTGTTGGATATTTTTTTCTACAGAATTTGCTAATTTATGTATATGCTAATCTCCCTTATTTTGTAACTAATTACTTGTATTGGATCCCATAAATGTGTATTCCATGATAGTAATTTTTTCTGGTTTTGGAAAACATTGGTTGTACAGAAACCTGTGAATCATAATCGGCCTTATTCTGTGTTGAGATGACAGTAACTAGAATTGGCACGAGTACAAATACACTTCTTGTATGGACATGCAGCACATCAGCACTAGACATTAGGCATGAGTAAAATAAACACATTGTATGGACAAGTTTTAATAAAATAAAAGAAAATCACATACATTTTACCAATAAGAAAACATTTTTATCTAGATTCTATAGACAGTATAAGGCCATAATAAATAAGAAATTAAAGATTTTTTTTTAAAGATGTGGCATTTATGCATGTGACCAAGTAGTACTGTAAATTTTGTGTGAATGATATATAAATGTAACTTGCATTAGATTCACTTGCAAGATAAAAATATCTTGCAAGATATATCTATACAACATTCACACAAAATTTACAGTACTACTTGGTCACATGCCTAAATGCCACGTCTTTAAAAAATCTTTAGTTTCATTTGCACTGTGTATAGTTAACCCAAAATTAAATGCCATTTCCTCTGTACTAACATAACATGGGCACGATAACTTGGCTGTATGTGCCTGTCTAACATAGTTAACTCTAACAAAATATAAAATAAGAAAATTTAAGGCAATTTCCTCTTTGTACTAATGTAATATGGGTACTAGAATTAGGCTGTTTGCTTTAGAGTGGATGCTCCCAGAAAACAACATTGTAATAATGAAAACCATTAAGTTTGCAATTACATCTACATTTTATCATTTGAAAATGCAACTAAAATATCTTTTGACACTAGTCTAAACTACATTCTAATATTCTACCTGTTTTGTTTGAAAGAAAACTAAGTCAAACACTGTACCTGCTTGCTGAAAACCAAATACAGTTTGCAGAATAATGTGGCATGAAAGACACAAACTCTAACAGTACAAGATTGAAGAAGATACAGTATTTATTGTACTATAAATATTTCCTCTTAAAAAAATAGATTACTATGTAACTTTTTGTACTTCTGCTTTGTTACCTAACTCAGGTACTAATTGCCTGCTTCAAGAGGTAGTTTCAGAACTTGCCTTATCATGACAATGTTGTACAATATTCCTGCAATATGTAAATACTACTAATTACATATTTTCTCTCGTTAACAAAACAAGTAATATAATTATGACATAATACACATGGCAGTTGTTATCCCTACTAAAGTCACGAAGTGGTCTCAGACTTTTAAATGGATTAGGGTGAGAAGGAAGCGTAATGTTTATATCTTGTAAACGCTCCAAAACTTTAAGTTCTTTATCAGCCTCTTCCTTGGAGAAGGATGTAAATATCAGAGGAATATCAGGATCTGAGATAATGAGCTTCAGACTCTGTGGCCATGTGTACATTTCTGATTCAGAATGTGCATGAAATCCACAGTTGTATGCTATAACTGCATCAGGCTTGAAAAAATGCTTCTTTTTGACATACTGGTGATAAAGCACATTACAGAACCTATACTCAAACTCCCTGTCACTCTGTTTACACTCTTTACAAACAGGGAATTCACCATTACTATAAACAACATCCTCTGGAACTGGATCATCCATAAGAGGAACAGCTTCTGGACCTACAAATGATACTCTAAATTTCTTCAGGTTTGGCAAACGATGAGCAATATATTCCCAATGAGTCAGATACAGAAGTTCTCTCATACCATCAGCACCTACCACATGAATGTTTAGTTCTGCAATATCACAGATTTTCTTTTTATATTTTCCAATATATAATTGCTCAAGAGCATATAACAGTGTCATAGAATCTGTCACAGTTTCTGACACCATTATGTTGTATATCATGACGGTAAGCTCATCAGCAAAACGGACATCTGTCAAAACTTTTTTGAGCATTTCTGCATCTGTTAATGTCACTTTTTGACTGAGGCCTGTCTCTGAATTCAATAGCTGTGTCATATCAACTGGTAGAGGCTGAAAGTTTTCCTTTATGTTTATGAAAAAACCAACGTCTGCCGAATTCCTCTGCAGTACAAACTGATCCACGCTGACACAAGTAAGGTACCTACCACACCAGTGCCTATGCTCATCAATATCCTGCTCAAGATGTTCTTTAGAACAGTAGAAAATTGAATTACATACTGTGCATGGAAATAGCTTGGAAAGATCAGAATCCTTGCAAATCTCACAAACTTTTGGAAACCAAAGAGCTTCCCTTTCATTCTGTTCCAGGTCATGTTTGAGATTCACTGATACTGCATCCACCAATGATGTTCTGAACTGTGTCCAAATCCTAAAACTTGTAACTTTTGTTTTGGCTTCTGAAAAGACATTCTTTCCACATTTCACAGCATTTGCCAAGCAAAACTGCCTGTTGAAAAAAATCAAAGGAAACGATAGTTTAAGGGCTCATGCTAGACAGTTAAAAAAATGTACATTAATTGGTCTCATGCAAAAAATTAATTTATAATTTTGTATTTTTCATAATTAACAAAGCTGCAGCATTAACAAAGGTATATCTTCTAACACCAGCCTGGAAACCAGTAAAAACAATTAAAATTGTAATGAAAGGAATCAGTGGCATTGTAATGAAAGGGATCAGTGGCACTGGGGTTCAGCTGTTTGGCGAATTACTAGTAGCAAAACTAACGAACGTGAGGCAATTCTCGGAGCATTGGCGTTTCACTCGAATATGACATCATAACCGAAAGACATACATGCCTTATCTCTCATTGAACAGACTCACAGAATTCTCACTACATTTGAATGTAAAGGTTTCAAAACCATCACTCTGTCACTTATCCTCTTCACACTTATGTGGTCTTGTAGGATTTTGATCAAACTATTCCTGCTACATTTCTACCCTCCTTATTTGCTTCAATGGAAAACATTTTACTCTACGTATATGTACATTCCAACTTTCTCACTTTATCACCCTTCCATCTAATCTATTGCACACAGATAAATGTTTATCCTTCCTCTGTTCATCAAATTAGCTCTCTCATTCCTTTTCCAGTCATCTTCCCAACATTCCAAGTTCCAACTCACAGCAATACTACTCTCTTCCTTCTCTTCCCTCTTTGGGCTTGGTTCCCATTTGGCTCCTGCACATCACTGTCAGACGGAGACCTCCCTAATAACTAACATATCCACCCTGCTTAGGGACAAGTAGTGGGGTTGGAATGGCTTGACTCACCTAGTGGCTGCTACTGCACCCTTCAATTTAAAATTTCTCTAGTGAAATAATCAACAAACTAATTTAAAATCTGAACAAACATCACACTGTCTCCTTGTCTGCTATGTATATTTCTGTATAATTTCATAAAAATAGATTAGTTAAACTGTAAGAACACAAATACAATCAAACATATCTTATGAATCTTACGTAATCATTATTATTACTCTTACCTGTGACTTTTCCAGTCAGATTTCTGGCAACATTTAGAACAATACGAGACGAACTGGACACTGCGCACAATGCTTCAGTTTTACATGGTAATGGGCTTTTTAAACATTTAGCACACAACCCTGGATGAAATGTCTTACATACAAAGACCCAAATTCTTGCAGGGCTTTCAAACAGTCCTCAGCCATGTCTAAACCTAAAAATAAATAAATAAATAAATAAATAAATAAAAAAAATAGTTACTGTTGTACTTGCAGTACAGTGTGTACGTTATACTTTACAAGAAATATCAGTGTACTTTACGCTTTACAAAAATATCAAGCAATTCGAGTTGCGTAAGTTCACAACAGCACAAACTTTTCATTGGAACCTAACTAATAATCATATGCAAGTGTTTCAGGCACAAACGCACCATTTTTGATGTGGTGAAATCACAATTTTTTAAAGTACTGTAAATGGTATTTTTCCTAACTATACAAACCTAGGTCCTTTACAATAGGAATTACTTAAGGCGAAGACCTGGAGACGGCCGCTGAATTTTTCAAACAAGGCAGCACGGTAGTTAATTACCGTCCAGTTGTTGGTTATGCCAAGACTGGGGTTGAGCGTTCAATTTGCTTTCGGCCCAGTAAAACAGATTGACTGGGGTGGCCTGAGGTAGGCAGGCAGTATGCATAAAGGACCTAGGTTTGTATAGTTAGGAAAATACAATTTACAAAGAAAATAGGATTTAAAGTAATAAGGATATGTACTCCTCTCGCTTCCAAAGGCACCACACTCCAAAATGAGAGATCCTCCAAACACCAACACCACACGCCTTCTCTTCTACCTTCGCCTGATTGCTAGCAAAAGGACAAAAGAGAAGAGGAATTATCAGAAGAAACAAAGGACAAACCTCCGAAGTTCTCCTCAGTAATTCCCAAAGTGTAAGGGTAAATTTCGGATGAATACATGTCTCGTCCTAACGTTAAAAGGTGAAAATATGTACTAATAAAGATGTTGAAATATCTTTGCCACAGACCCTTAACACCAAGTAGAAAGGCTGCTATCACAAAAAGTGGGTTTCCATATTAATCATCATATTCAATTAATTATTATTATTATTAAACACAGTATAGTACAGTGGTACCTTGAGATACGAAAGCAAACTACGACAATTTTTACGGCTATACATACGAAAATTGCTCAAGATACGAAAGGTTGTTGCTGTAAAGTCCGAGATTTGCCCGGACCACCGATAACAATTTTGAAATCGCAAGCCGCCAACTGAGTAGACTCCCCACCATCTACCGCTCTCCATTGGTTCCTGATGCTAGTCACCGCCATGGAGATCCTTCTCTCCTATTGGTCAGCATCCCTCCCATCATGCATCTACTACGTAGCGGCGTGCTTCGGCCACTGCACGGCATCATCTGTATCGTACGCATGCGGTATTCATTCGTTCTAACGATTTAGTTTATAACGTAAAATTCGTTAATGATTTCGTTGTAGTATACTTCGTGTTGTGTGAGAACTTTACTCCATACGTATACATACTACATAACCTAATTACGTACAGTATATACGTAGCCATGGGTCCCAAGAAACTTGAATTCACAGAAAGAAGAGGATGCTCTCTTTGGAGACGAAGATGGAGATTATCAAGAAGTATGAAGCTGGAATGCGATTGAGTGTGATCGCCAAGGAATACATCCAAAATCCGTCTACAATAGGCACCACCCTTAAGCAGAAGGATGCCATCAAAGCAGCTACACCTTCCAAGGGTGTCACTATTTTGTCCAGCAAGAGGACCCACGTGCACAACGAGGTTTTTGGAAAGGCTTCTCCTGTCTGGATAAAAGACAAAGAAATTGCCGGCAATATGATAATGGAGATGGCAATTTGATTGCCCAGGCCGAAGACAACGGAGGAGAAGGACATCAACACCAACCCCGACTTCAAGGCTTTGCATGGGTGGTTTGAGAAATTCCGTAAACGGGGACTGGCATCCATTCGGTGGTGAGGCATGGGGAGGGCAGCCAGCTCAGACACGAAAGCGGCGAAGCATTTAAAAAGACGTTCGACGAGATGATGATCAAGGAAGGCTACAGTTCTCAGCAAGTCTTCAACTGTGATCAGACTGGCCTTATTTGGAAAAAAAATGCAGGAAGAGAAGAAGCTACCCGGGCATAAGCCTATGAAAGACAGGCTTACGCTTGCACTTTGTTCCAACGCCAGTGGGGATTGCAAGGTGAGGCACCTTGTCTATCATTCTGAGACTCTCAAGCCTTCAAGCCCACAAGTGTTAAGGAGAAGCTTCCAGTGATGTGGAGGGCTAATGCGAAAGCCTGGGTAAGGCTTTTGTTCACCGAGTGGGTAAATCTGTGTTTCGGCCCGACAGTGAAGAAATTCTTGGAAGAGAAGCGCCTCCCTCCGAAATGCCTACTGGTGTTGGACAATGCCCCTGCTCACCCTCCTGGCCTCGAGGAAGATATCCTAGCGGAGTATTCCTTCATCAAAGTTCTTTATCTTCTGCCTAACATCACCCCTCTCCTCCAGCCCATGGACCAGCAAGTGATATCGAACTTCAAGAAGCTGTATACGAAACATCTTTTCAAGAGATGTTTTGACATCACCGATACCACAAACCTCACCTTGTGTGAATTTTGGAAGGAGCATTTCGATGTTGTGATATGCATCCGACTCATCGACCAAGCTTGGCAGAACGTTTCGAGACGAACCTTGAATTCCTCGTGGAGGAAACTCTGGCCTGATGCCGTATCCGCCGAGACTTTGAGGGATTAGACGTGGGCGAAGCTGGTGCTGCAGATTCAGAAACAGTTGACGATCCTGAAACTGTTTTGCAACTAGATCTTGACGAGATCGTTGCACTCTGCAAGTCCATGGGGCTGGTCGTCAACGAGGACGACATCAACGACCAGAAATTAAGGATGTTCTAGCTGCTTTTCATAAGGTGCAATCATTAGTTAGAAAAGACACCCCGAAAAGACTTACCAGGTCGTATGCTTGCACAGTTCGAATGACGTTTGCCCGAGTCGTTTCAGAACATCGTCAAAAGTAGGCGAGAAACAATCTTCCTTGGATAGTTATTTTTAAAGAGGCCTTTAGTACTAGCAGGAGTAAGCAAAAAGGAAGAACCAAGTGATACTAAAAAAACGAAGTTGAAAGTGTGAAGAAGTTGGAATTTTGTATACATATATTATATATATATATATATATATATATAATATATATATATATATATATATAATATATATATATACAGGTATTCTCCTACTTACGATGGGGTTAGGTTCCGAAAAACCATCGTAAGTTGAGAAAATCGTATCGCGGATATAGCCTACGACTACAACTAAAGTTAATCAGTACCATATAGGCTAGGCTATATACACATATATGGAAGATTAGCCTACACTACACAGTATACCTATACATATAAGGTATAGTAATTAATTAATAAATAAGCTAGTTCGGGTGTTTCAATGCAGATTGACTTATGATAAGTTAAGTATAAAACCGAACTTAATAATAGAACAAGGATCAGACTGTAGCATAAAGGGGTACTCACCAAGATTCGGTCCGTTGTCGCATACGTGATCGGTGTCAGGCTGTTCATGGCTACTATAACTAAAGATCGGAAGAGGAGGAGATGATAAAGCAGCAGGATCATCAATTCGCTCTTCCTCAGATAGAATTTCTTCTTCTGTTAGTTCAGGTGTCTCGAGGGGAACAACTGTTCCGAGACGTACAGTATCGAGTCTCAAGTGAGGGGGTAGGGCTGGGGGAAGCGGAATGCACTGGAGTCGTTCTCTTGAAGAAACAATCCATTGTAGGTTGCACAGTGCGTTTTTTCGTTCTTCATAAATTAATCGGTAACATGCAAACACTGTCTTGATGAGCCCTCTGAAACTTTGGCAAACCGTTCCTCGTCCCCATCCATTTCACTTAAAAGTTCAGTCCTTGATCAAAAATAAAGCAAAACGCCTCTGCCAGTTTTTAGTCGTAAACGTTCGCTCCGGCTCTTTTATTTCTTCTTCCTCTTCTGCTTTTTTTTTCTCTTCTGCAAGTGCAATTAAATCCTCTGCCGTTAGCTCTACATCTTGCACATCTATAAGTTCTTGGATATCTTCCTCGTCAATTTCTAAATCTAAACTTTTCCCAAGTATCAAGATCTTTTTATTGATTTCCACTTCTCATTCTGATCGAAACCTTTAAACGAGTTCACATACACTTTCAGCAGATTTTTCCAGACCCCATTCATACACTCTTTCTTTACCTCCACGCCCTTCCAATGTTCATAATGGAGTTAAGAACACTAAATTCTTTCCAGAAAGTTCTGAGATCTCCTCGTTATCCGTGTAGCCTGAACCAGCCTGCGCAAACGTGTTCGAAGATAATACGCCTTGAACGTAGCCACAGCACCCTGATCCATGGGTTGTATGAGAGAAGTTGTGTTTGGTGGCAGAAACACAACTTTTACATTCTCGTTAATATCTCCGATGTGCTGAGGGGTGGCCAGGAGCATTGTCGAGAATCAGAGAATTTTGAAGGGGATGTTATTTTTCCTACAATGATCTTTCACTTCCGGAATGAAGCAATGAAACGAACCAGTCCTCGAACAATATTGCAGTCATCCAGCTTTTTTATTATGACAGTAATGCACAGGAAGGTTGTTCTGCTTGTCGATGTTTTTTAAAGCCCTTGGATTTCTGATGATAAATCATAAAGGGCTTAAGTTTATACCCAGGCCACATTTCCCCCAAGCAGAAGAGTCATCGATCCTTGTATGCCTTAAACCCGGGCATCGCCGTTGCTTCTTTGTGGATGTAGGACCGTTGTGGCATACGTTTCCAATAAAGTCCGGTTTCGCCTCAACATTAAAGATTTGCTCTGGCAAGTAGATTCCTTCATTAACAACGATCTCGTGTAAAACATCCTTAAAAAAAAAAAAAAAAAATTTAGCGGCTCCGTCGGCATCAGCGCTTGCTGCTTCACCGCTAATTTTCACACTGTGAAAATTATGGCGGTTCTTGAAACGACGAAACCATCCAGCACTTGCTGCAAAACTTTTGTTGTGGTTATCATCATAATTCTTCTTCAGTTCTTCAAAAGCATGCGCGCCTTTGTCTGAATGGTTAAGAGGGTGAGCGGCATACGCTTTTGTATTTGATCCTCCATCCACGTGACCAGTAACTGCTCCATTTCTTCCAAAGGGCCCTATCCTCTTCTTTGATATAACCGTTGAATGAACTGAAGCAGATGCCTTTACAGCATCCATTACGCGTTCTTGTCCTTGAGGATGGTGGATACCGTCTATTGCGATAAACGTTCGTCACGTGCGATAACCATGACTGCCTTTCCCTCCGCTTCACGCTGGTTTATTATTTTCAGTTCTGCTCCAAAGTGATGGATTGCCTCTTCTTTTTTGCACTACCAGCAGGACACCTATTTGGTTGTTTGGCAGACAGTTTTTTGTTAATTTTCGTACTTAAAAAAAACTCTCAAAATCACAAACGAACACCGACCTAATGTTACTTGGTTCAAAACGAGCGTAAGTGAGGTCGAACTCATTGCCGCTGTACTACGCCAGCCTCTCGCTCTCGGGCCAACATATCGTACAGCGTAGTACGCTGCTTCCAGCGCTCGCTGTGTGCGAAATTTAAAAAAACGCATTTTCAACTTTTTTTTTTTTTTTTTTTTTTTAGTATTAATTTGCTAACCCATCGTAACATCGGATTATCGTAAAAAACGGATTATCGTAACTCGAGCACTACCTGTATATATATATATATAATATATATATATATAAATATAGATATAGTATATATAATATATATAGATATATATATAATATATATATATATATATATATATATATGTTTTCGTAAAGTTTAGTTTATGTATGTTTTCCTTACATTTCTTATGAGTTTCATAAAGTAAAGTGTACATACATATCTGCCGTTTGTCCTCCTCCTGTCGCCACTTTCAGGGATAGCCTCACTCGAAAGTAAGCTTCCACATTTTACTACATATGTATGTATGTACGTACAGTATTTCTTGTATACCATATACACTAATACACTTTATTTACAGGTATATTAGCAGTACGTATTAAGTTAGGTATTGAATGGTCCAAATTGTTGTAGTATTTCATTGTTTATAGGTCAATTTAGCTTTATTATGAAATTTACTGGGGTGTTTTTGGAGGGCTTGGAACGGCTTAGCCATTTTACATGTAAAATGCGGTCCAAGATACGAAAAGCTCATGATACGAGGGCACCTCGGAACGGATTAATTTCGTATCTCGAGGTACCCATGTATACATACTCATTTAAAAATAAAAATTAAAGATCCCACCGGAAAATGATTAACGGTAGTCAGCAAGAGCTCACCAAAAGATATGTCTTCATCGGAAGACGGCCGAAAGAAAAGTGGAGCGTTTACATCCGGCAGGCAGGCAGGCCTACCCACCTACCAGATGAAAGGTACCAGTGTCGAAACTCCTTATGAAGTCGTACGCTTTCCTGATCACCTCACAATGCCAGAAAGAAATAATGTTCTTGGACACTTCTTTCTTGGTTACCCTGGTGCTAACGAAGAGGCGTCGACACTCAGGCCTGAGATGGCAAGTTCTCTTCAGATAGCACCTTAGCAGTCTAACAGGACAAAGTAGCATCTCTTCCACATCAATACCAGTAAAGTCCTTTAAGGAGGGATCATAAAGGACTCTAACCTATCATCAGGGACCGAAGGATTTTGAGTCTTCGCTACGAAATCCGGGATGAAATCGAGGGTAACTGATCCCCATCCCCTTGAGTGTTTAACATTAAGAGACACCCTGAAGTTCCTCTACTCTTTTCGCCGATGCCAGGGCCAGCAGAAAGATGGTCCTGAGGGTCAGATCCCTGTCTGACGACTCCCGGAGAGGCTCGTAGGGTCTAATGGTCAAACTCCTTAAGACAAGAGTCACATCCCACTCAGGGGGGCCTGAGTTCCCTGGGTGGGCAAGACCTCTCGAAGCTCCTAATAAGGAGGGATATTCCCATGGAAGAGGAAATATCCACCCCTCACAGCTTAAGGACTAAAGCCAGGGGCTCTATATCCTTTAAAGCCAAAGCAGCTCTATATCCTGTAACTGCACAAACAGAGAGGAGCAGAAGACGGGCCGCTTTCCCTGGTATACTGCTGCAGAGGACTGTCTGAGGTATCCAGCCATCTGTTGCTGCTTGGCGAGAAAAGCCTCTCACTCACAAGAGATGGTGGATAACTGCCAGCTGTGAAAAGACAGAATGTACTGCCTGGTGGTACCGTTCCATGTGCGGTTTACACACCAGGTTGTGCCTTGGGGGAATCTCCTGCAGTGCATCTGAGAGAGAGCCAGCAGGTCCAGATACCAAACAGCCTGAGGCTATTTGGGAGTCACCAAAATCATCTGAAGGTTGCTGGTGACCAGCGCCCTGCTGATCACCTTGTGAATAAGACAGAATGGGGGAAAGATGTACACTATACTCTGGCTACAAAAGGTTGAGACTCGAATTTTTGAGCGACGCTGCCATTTCTTCGTATATGGATGATTAAGGGAAGTGATCGCCAAGGGTCACAGCATTAAGAGGATTGTCTGACCGACCCTCGTCGGTACAGAAGCAAAACACAAGACTTCAAAATATTATATTTATAATTGGACCTTGTTGTACATTTTTCGAGTTGCTCAATGAAAATTTTAATTGGGGTTCTCTCTCTCTCTCTCTCTCTCTCTCTCTCTCTCTCTCTCTCTCCTCTCTCTCTCTCTCTCTCTATAACGTATATGTATATCTATATATACTAGAATCTATCTATATATAAATATTATCATATAATATAATATTAATTAAATATATTATATATATATATATATATCTATATATATTACAGTACTATATATATAATTTCAGGATTAACCTTAACCTCGAGGAGGTTAATCCTGAAATTGTACCTTTTTGGATTAGGATTAAATACCTCCTTTGGCAAGATGGGAAATGTGTCAACACCGCTAATTGTAGGAAAGTCTCATCTTTCGTAGCTAGAGTATGGAGGTTGTCCCACAGGTGCTGGAACGCGTCCTCTGCAGCTGCCCATGGGTCTGGCATGATGGAGAAGAAAACCGGGTAGTCTTGCTGTTGTGCTGGGTGGCGAAAAGATCCACCACTGGATGCCTCCACAGGTCGAAGAGCCTTCCCGCCACATATGGGTGTAGAGACCATCTGTCCCAATCACTGATCTGGTGGCTGAGCTTGTCTGTCACTACATTCCTCTTGCCTGGAATGTACCAGGCTGACAGCTCTACCGAGTGAGCTGCTGCTCACTTGTGCACCTGCACCATCAATTGATACAACGGGAGGGACACTAAGCCCCGTTTGTTGCATACACCACTACCATGGTGTTGTCGCTCGTCAAAGCCACGGTGTGTCCCATCACCCATTCCCGGAATTCTTGGAGTGCCAGAAACACTGCCTTGAGTTCCAGAAACATTGATGTGAAGGTGCTCGTTATGTCGATTCCACACACCTGAAACCAGGCGTGCACCCCAACCGTCAGTCGATGCATCCGAGAACAGAAGCATCTCCGTAGGGGGTGTGCAACTGCACTCCTATTAAGAGGTTCCTGTCTCCCACCCGCCAGGTTAAATCCTCCCTAATTTTCTTTGAGAGGAACCAGGAAGGATTGCGGATCCTGCGCCTGTGACCAACACTCCTTCAGTCTCCATTACAGACCCCCCAGGTGAAGACACCTGTGAGGGACTGGCTTCTCTAACGACGACAGGTGACTCATCATGACCTGCCAAAGATGAGCTGGCTGTTCCTGTCGTGACAAACCGTCGAGCTGCCTCCCTGAACCTGCTGATCGGCAAGTCTGTGGGGGAAAACTCGTGCTGCTACCACATTGATCAGCATGCCCAAGTCCTTTATCCTCTGCTTGGGCTCGAGATCTGACTTCTCTAAATTTATCACGAAGCCATATCCCGACCGAATGGACCCAAGCCGACACTAGAATGAACACTCGTGTGAACACCTGAGGGTTGGTTGAGAGTCCGAAACAAAGTGCCCTGAATTAGAAAACCGTCCCATCGAGGATAGAGCGGAGTTACTTCCTGGAGGACTATTTGAAAATATTCATCCTTCAGGTTCATCAAAAGCATGAAATCGTTCTCCGATAAGAATCAAGCATGGAACATGTCGCTTCCATTGTGAACCAAGTCTGGTGAACAAATCGGTTCCGATGAGAGATCTGAGATCTATCACCGGTCTGCAGCCTCCATAGACTTCTCCAAAAGTTGGCTGTAGAACCCTAGTGACAGTGTTTGCATGATCTCTATAGCTTCCTTGCTCAGCATCATCTGCTATTCCTCCTTGAGTGCTACGTCCCTGGCAGAACCGGAAACGTACGTCTGGTGTTGGACTGGGTGGGAAGTGAAGAGTGGCCTCGACTCGAAGGGGAGACGATATCCCTTCCGAAGGTCATCTATTACCCAGGTCTCGGCTCCGTAGTGCTAACATGTTGCCCAATGGCTCGCCAGGCACCCCCCCCACTTTCAGCAGCAGGCGAGGAGGGGGCCTGAGAGGGGGACTGATGCTCACCTCTTGAAGCGGAGGAGGAAAGGACCACAGATCCAGCCAAGAAACGGCCTGGAAGGCTGCCATAGTGGTAGACTCCAAGGCCACTGCCTCTTGCTGCATGAACCAGAGGTTCTCCGACAGCAGATGTTGCAGAGGCAAGCCCGGAGTTAGGTGGGCTAACTTTGGGTCAACCTGTTTGGTCGGCAAAGGGTCAGACGAAGCCATGTAGAAGCGCCGCTGACAAGGCAGAGGAGTGGAAAGCTACTTGTCCTACCTGCTAGACCTAAGCGAGGCTTCTTGTCCTGAGACAAGAGTTCACCTGGTCCAGCACACCGTCAGCCAAGGAAGACCATGGAAGCCCTACGGATGCTCTGGGTTCCTTTTTTGGACCCAAGAACGCATCTAACCATGATGGACAGTCAGAGGGGGCAACCACCAATACTTCCCCCAAGGTCATTGTGCTGATGGATCAGAGCGATGACCTCTGTATCTTGGGGTGACTGCGTCCCAAGGTGATGGACTGCCGGGTCCATCCAGGCCGAGCCCCTCCCGAGACACTTCCTTCAAAAGTAAGAACCTTGTCAGTTCCCCCTATGATCTCCTCTGACCATTTGAGCGTATGACCTCTCTGGTCCTAGGGCCGAACCGGGCACATAACATTCTCGTGGACGGACCGTGAGAAGCGCACTACTCACGTTACCCCATAGTCGCCTCGCCGCTCCTGGTGTACCCGAGGAAGTTGAAGGGACAGGTGAGGTAGATCTGACGCTCCTGCTCTGTCTACCGGCAGAACCGGTGGACAGAGAGGGCTGCAGGCAATCACCAACCCATGGTGATGACTGGTCTGCAGGTGTAGACCAGCAGTCTCCCTATGGAGGAGCGCTGGTCCGACGCAGTAGCGTCAATCTCTCGCGTCAGGGGAACCGCTATCGGCTGCCCGAACCGTCTGATCCCGCTGGTGTGATCGACGGTCGTGGGGACCGGGGGACCTCCTCCCAGTCTCTCCTCGCGCACGGTCCAGTGGGACCATCATGTCAACCCTAGGGACCGGATGATCATTACGTGAACGATCACCGGCTAGACGAGTCCTGGTGGTCAGCGTACTCAGAGCCCTGGACTCTGGCTGCATGGTTACCCGCAGGTGACCGTACACTCGGAGAAACTTGCTGGCGAGAACCTGAGATGGTTCCTGGTCCAGAGGCGGAACCTCTAGAGCCGGGAGCAGAGGTACCAGCAACAGCTGGTACCTCTGTGGTCCCCGCCTTGCTCTTCCCTGGGGAAGGAGAGGTGGTTTCCGTTCCAAAAGGAACGGGAGGACCAGCGGAAGGCCTACCCGTCTCACCGGGACAATGAGACAGGCCCTTAGAAGTCCCTGAACAAGACCTAATCTTCGGTCTGGGAGCCTCGGAAGGAGAAGTGGAGGAGGAGGGGGCAAGAAGATGAACGACAGGCAGGCTTATATGATTCATGGGCTTGCATATGTGACATACAACCACACAAATAGGCAAACAATCATAATTATATCAAAAATGTTATTGTCATGATACAATAAAGTTTGTTCATACTTACCTGGCATATATATATAGCTGTATTCTCTGACGTCCGACAGAATTTCAAAACTCCCGGCACACGCAGTGGGCGGCCAGGTGGTTAGTACCCATTCCCGCCGCTGGGAGGCGGATATCAGGAACCATTCCCATTTTCTATTCAGATTTTTCATACCCACTGTCCCCCTGAGGGGAGGGATGGGTGGGTACTTTTACATTTATATATATCTGCCAGGTAAGTATGAACAAACTTATTGTATCATGACAATAACATTTTGTTCATGAAACTTACCTGTCAGATATATATATAGCTGAATCCCACCATTTGAGGTGGGAAGGGACAGAATAGAAGGATTTTGGAAACACCTCAAGTGCAGATGATTGACATCTTGGTTCCTTACCTGTTAGCATAGCTGACTTCTTGATTACTGTCACCGAAGCCTGCTTTTGCTTTACTAGAGTTGTGTAGTTGGTGCGCTCTAGATGATCTGTCAACGGGAGCGTGACCACAATGTGACTAGACCATATTGACCAAACTGTGAGGGCAACGAAGCTAAAAACCACCACCTGACCTAACCTATCGAAGTTAGTCCCATAACTTCTAGGCTAAAGAAAGGGAAAGCGCCTCAAGCGACCAACCCTTCAACCATAAACCAACACCAAAAATTAAAAGCACACCTATCCCTTTTCTATAGGATAGGATTCGTGCTGCTCCCTGCCCCCAACAACATTTCTGCGGATATGTATGGTCCTAGCGACTCGCAGTTCTCATATCCGTCTTCACATCCCGCAGGTAATGTGAAGCAACACAGAGTTGCTTCGCCAAAAAAGTAGCACTAATGATATCGTTAAGTGCCATATTCTTTTGAAAGCCATTGAAGTTGCAACAGCTCTCACTTCATGGGCTTTTATTTTCAAAAGTTTCAGATCACCATCCGGGCAGGACGCATGGGCCTCCCTGATGGTGCTTCGTAAAAAGAATGCCAGTGCATTCTTCGACCATAGGAAAGTCGGGTCTTCTTAACAGAGCACCGTAGATTTTCAGAAGGACCCCGACAATCTTTGGTCTTTTGCAAATAACATTTGAGAGCCCTGACAGGGCACAGGACTCTCTCTGGCTCTTGTCCGATGAACTCTGCCAACCCCTTGATTTCAAAGGTTTTTGGCCAGGGTTAGATGGGTTCCCATTCTTAGCTAAGAAATTAGGATTCAAGGAGCACACTGCACTGTGTCCTCTGAAACCCACATATTTACTAATTGCTTGAATTTCACTAACCCTTTTTGCCGTGGCAAGAGCAGTTAGGAAAATCGCCTTTCTAGTAGTGTCTTTCAACGAGGCAGCATGCAGAGGTTCAAAGGGAGCCGACATCAAGAACCTTAGAACTACATCAAGGTTCCATGATGGGACCTTCGGTTGCAGACTTTAGTTGTCTAAACGATCTCAAAAAGATCGTGAAGGTCTTTATCATTTGTCAGGTCTAACCCTCTGTGATGGAAGACAGCTGACAGCATACTCTTGTATCCTTTTATTGTGGCACTGCCAGTCTGTCCACATTTCTCAAATGCAGGAGAAAACTCACGATTTGGTTCACAGAGGTCGTGGAGGAGAAATCACCTCTTCCTACACCATCTCCTGAAGACAGCCCACTTCGACTGATAAACTGCTCGAGAGGAAGCTCTTCTCGCATTGGCAATAGCCTCTGCCACTGGTCTTGAAAAACCTCTCGCTCTGGCCAACTTCTTGATAGTCTGAAACACAGTCAGACTCAGAGTGGAGAGGTTTCCGTGGTACCTCTCGAAGTGGGGCTGTTTGAGATCTACTCTCTCTGGCAGGGTTCTCGGGAAGTCTACCAGAAGAGACATGACCTCCGTGAACCAATCGCTTGAGGCCAAAAGGGGGCGATCAGTCATTCTCGCTCCTGGCGACGCCGCAAACTTCCTTGTTACTCTCCTAAGAGTTTGAACGGGGGAAAAAGGCGTAAACGTCCATCCCGTCAGTCCCATAGGATGGCATCTACTGCTATTGCTTCCGGGTCGAGAACTGGAGAGCAAAAAAATCGGAAGCCTCTTCGTTTTCGAGGTGCGAAGAGGTCGACTAGCGGCCGTCCCACAACTTCCATAGCTCTTGACA
This sequence comes from Macrobrachium nipponense, assembly GCF_015104395.2. Lineage (NCBI taxonomy): Eukaryota > Metazoa > Arthropoda > Malacostraca > Decapoda > Palaemonidae > Macrobrachium > Macrobrachium nipponense. The sequence continues at coordinate 9,637,100 of NC_061109.1, forward strand.
AACCTCTAGATGTAGCGGTCCATTCTGTGGAAGCATCTGATGTTGACGGCTTAAAAGATCCGCTCGAACATTTTGTATTCCTGAAATGAACCTTGTTAGGATCACTATGCTTCGAGCTTTCGCCCATAGAAGGATGTCTCTCGCTATCATGAACAGTGATCGAGAGTGTGTCCCCCCCCTGCTTTTTGATGTAAGCGATAGCCGTAGTGTTGTCCGAGTTGATCTGGACAACTCGGCCCACCAATCGTTCTTCGAAGAATTGAAGAGCCAACCGAATGGCCTCCAACTCTTTTAAGTTTATGTGCCAGGACCGCTGTTCCCCTCTCCAGAGGCCTGACACTTCCTCCTTGCCTAGTGTTGCTCCCCAGCTCACCATGGAGGCGTCTGAGAACAACACTAGGAGTCGGGGCTCAAAAGGTTGAGGGACAGTCCTTCCGAAAGTTTGATCGGATCTTGCCACCACTTCAGTTGATCCTTGTACCGCTTTTGAGATTACCAAAGTCGAGTCTAGATTCTGTGTCTTTCCCGTTTTCTGCCATAAAAAACTGGAGTGGCCTGAGGTGCAACCTCCCAGGGAAACAAACTTCTCCAGCGAAGAAATGGTTCCCAGCAGACTCATCCATTCCTTCGCCAGGCATGTTTCTTTCCCTAAGAAGGCTGACACTTTCTCTAAGCATTTCTGCTGACGTTCCTTTGATGTAAAAGCTTGAAAAGCCGCTGAATCCCATCTGAATCCCCAGATACACGAGGATGCTGCGGGGATCAGATGGGACTTCTCGTAATTGACTATAAGGCCCAGGGCCTTCGTCAGCTGCAATGTCGTCTGAGGTCCTCCAGGCACCTTGACTCCGAAGACGACTTGATTAGCCAGTTCGTCCAGGTAAAGCGAGACTCTTATCTTCGATAGGTGAAGCCATTTCGCTACATTCCGCATGAGGAAAGTAAAAACCCATCGGCGCCGTACTCAGACTGAAGCAAAGAGCCCTGAACTGGAAGACCTGCCCTTTTAAGACGAACCTCAGGAACTTCCTTGATTGAGGATGGATCGGGACGTGGAAATAAGCGTCTTGTAGGTCCAATGACACCATCCAATCCCCTGGTCTCAAGGCCCTAACACAGACTGAGATGTTTCCATCCTGAATTTTTTTCTTTCTTTACAAAAAGGTTCAGTCTGCTGACGTCTATAGGACAGGTCTCCATCCCCCAGACTGCTTCGGAACCAGGAGTAACCTGTTGTAGAAGCCTGGGGAATCCAGCATCAGGACTTCTTCTATGGCCTTCTTTTCCAACATTTGGTTGGTCTAGAAGGTCGAGTAAAATCTATTGCTTCTCTGATTGGTATGCGGGTCGACAGGTCTATCGGCTTCGTGCTCAAAGGAGGCGCAGAGAGGAAAGGGATCTTGTATCCTCTCTCGATCACATCTAGGGACCAAGTGTCTGACCCTATCGTCCTCCCACGCCTGAGCAAAGAAGGATGAGTCTCGCACCTACAGGTGCCTGAAGGGTAGAAATGTCAATTTTTTCCCTTCTTGAAAGAAGAGGTCTTGCCTCTAAAGGACCCCCTTCCTCTCGAAGAACCTCTAGAGCAGGGGTCGGCAACCTTTTGAACACGCTGTGCCAGTTAATAATTTAATACAGTTTTTTTAAGTACCTTGCGTGCCAGGTGCTATTTTTCAAGCACTATTATAGATAATATACATATATCCTGGGGATAGGAAAATTAAAATCATAATTGTACTGTAATAGCCATTAATTATATTGTATTTTCCTGAAACATGCATACAATAAATGTAATTCAAATATTTTTAATTTTTATTTATTTATTTTCTGCATCTATTATTGTCTGTAACAAAAACTATTTTAGGTTTGAAGTTTATACACTTAGTATTAATGCGATCCTTGCCCTTGCTTCCCTTTGACCAAAGTTGAAATTTCAGGTGAATATTTCGACACCTTGAGTTTCACGCAACCCTCAGTGTGATCCGTTGTAAGCCTGCTGCGACGAGGGCTGAGGATGTGCTTCATTTGTGAAAATATCTGCTCACATTGATATGTGGATCCATACGCTGATAGCAGTGCAAAAGCTACTTTCTTCATGCAATTGAATTTATCAGGTAGTGATGCCAAGACCTTAAGATGGATGTTGCATATCATTCTTATGCTTTCCAGTATTTCACGAAGATTTTTGAATTTAGCTGACCACAATGTTGAGGCCTGAAAAGTCGATTAACTGCATTTCTAATTCCTCAGTTCCATCCACTCAAAGAGAGTCGTGTCCAAGTCACTGTATTTAAAGTGTCCGGTCTGATTAAAAATGAAAACATGGTCCCATGTGTTGAAAATCTTGAAACCTGATTGAGAATTCTGACTTTAATTCTTGCATGTACAGTTGTAGATCAGAAGTGTTGACTGGATGCATTGAAGATAAGTTTTTCAAATTTTGAAATAACGGAAGGAGAGCCGGTTTCCACATCTGTTGAGTAGATTGCAAGCTTTGCAACAAATGCTTTCCAATTATCGTACAAATCCAATACCGTTTTTTCTGCACCTTGCAGGAGAAGATTGAACTCATTTAGATGTTTGGTGATGTCTGAGAGAAACACAAGTTCACAATCCAATCTCCGTCTTCCAACTCAGGATAGTCTTGGCCTTTTTCTGATAATTGAAAAACCTTGATTTCATCAAAGCATCCCACAAATCTCTCCAATACCTTCCACAACTTAACCACCTAACACTGCAATGCAAAGGTATATCTTTGTACACATGTCCACCTCTTCAAGAAAAGCTTGAAACTGCCTGTGCGTAAGAGGAGAGTGTGCAACAACAAATTCACTATTTTTGTGACAGTAGTCATCACCTTCTTGAGAACAAAGCTCGAGATCTTGGCACATAAATTTTCTTGATGAATTATGCAGTGCAATTTCAGAATGGGGTGCCCAATTTTCTCCTCAACCAACTTCGTAAAACCCTTGATTTTCCTACCATAGCAGGAGCACCATCCGTTGTATTGCAAAAATTTCCTATGTCTACCCCTCTGTTCTCAAAATGGTCGGTGAATGCCTTCAGTATGTCTTTCTCCCTTGGTGGTTCCATACATAGGTTTAAGACAGCACAGTTCCTCGTGTACCTCTGTGTCACTATACCTGGCAAAAACAGCCAAGCGGGGACTGTCATTTATATCCACGCTTTCGTCCAGGGCAACACTGAACACAGGTGTAATTGTTAAAGCAACCGTTTGCTGCTGGGTTACATTATCAGCCATTTCAGAAATACGTCTCTCCACGGTCCTAGCTGAGACAGGCATGTCTTTTATCCTTGAGATAATCACATGTTTGTTTGTATTCCATCGAATAATACTTCAGAGCACTCTAGGAAAGCTGCTTTATAAAATCTCCATCAGTAAAAGGCTTTCCATGCTTAGCAATACACAGAGCTAGTTTGTAACTGGCCTCAGTTCATTACTTTTGCTAGCACTCAAGTTTTAAAACACTTACTCTGTTTTCCATAGCGGGATAGCCTGCTTTCTTGATCGCCTCAGCTTTGTCAAGCACTATCCTTGAAAGTCTTTTCGTGCTTTGTTCGAATGTTCTTTTAAACACTTGATGTGCGGCATACGACATTCTCGCAGCAGAGAGCACACACAGCACGGTCATTCTGCTAAATAAATCAAAGTCATTTGTCCATGACGACCTTGAAATGATCGGACATCAAGCTGACTTTTTTCGCAGTAGCCATGGCGACAATTAAAGTGGGAAGGGTGTTAAGTAAGGTGGCTTAAGAGTAACTGAAACAACAGCAGAGTACGATGCAATCACGTACCCTCATCGTGATGAGTATGAACGTTTTTGTTACAATTCATGTATCATACTCGTCTAGCCTACATCTCGATGCAATCATGTACCATACCCCTCATCATGAATATGAAACGTTTTTGTTTTAATTCATGTATAATAGGAAAAAATTACTTTTAATCATATGATTGAAAGGAAATAAACCATATAGATAAGAATAATAATGCACAATACATATCTCTCTCTCTCTCTCTCTCTCTCTCTCTCTCTCTCTCTCTCTCTCTCTCTCTCTCTCTCTCTCTCTCTATATATATATATATATATATATATATATATATATATATATATATATATATATATATATATATATAGTTTCTTTTTTTGTTTTGTTAGGATTTTTTCTTTGCATTTTCGAATCACATGCCGTGCCATATGCAAGCACTCGGCGTGCAATCTTTGGCACGCGTGCCATAGGTTGCCGACCCCTGCTCTAGAGGAAGGTGCTCCACAAAGGGCTTAAATTTCTTCTTGGGGGCTGTAGCTGTTGAAGTAGAAGCCTGAGGAGTAGGGCGTCTGGAAGATTGAGTCAAGAGGTCCCTCGTTGCTTTCTCTTGCAAGTTTACCGACAGATCCTTAATCATGGACTGCGGAAATAGATGAGTAGAGAAGGGGGCGAACAATAATTCCGCCTTCTGAGCGGGAGAAACTGCTTTCGCCGCAAAACTGCAATAGAGAGCTCTCTTTTTTAGCAGACCGGTAGCAAAATGAGATGCTAACTCATCAGAGCCATCCCTTACTGCTCTATCCATGCAGGCTAGTACACTTGAAAGCTCTTCCAACGAAATAGAGTCTTTACTCCTAGATTGTAAATCCAAGGCCCCCAGGCACCAATCTAAAAAGTTAAACACTTCCAGCGTCTTAAATATCCCCTTGAGATGATGATCTGTCTCCGTCATCGTCCGGGAAACCTTTGCTGATGACAAATAAGACCTCCTCGGAGTGTCCACTAAATTCGCGAAATCTCCTTGAGAGAAGACGGTGCTTTTCAATCCTGCCTCTTCTCCCGTTTCGTACCACCCCCGAAACTCTCCCGCTCAGTCTAGATGGAGGAAGTGCAAAGAAGTCTTCCCTTTAACCTTCCTTGAATCCATCCAATCCTGAATTCTCTTAAACGCTCTCTTCGCAGAGAGCGAAGTGGCCATTTTAGCGAAGCCAGGAGCCTTCCTGGCCTTCGATGAGGCAAATTGTGAAGGGGGAGAGCAAGGAACGGGCGCTTGAAAATTGTCTGGAAACAAGTTCTTAAGTAGATTCGTCAAAGTCTTATAGTCTGAAGCCGCTGACGCATTTGGTTCGTCATCATCCATAGGGCACAGATCACTAGAAGAATCCTTCTCTCGGTCATCAGTGTCCTTCAAAGATCACGATGACAATAATCCTTGAGGCCCCGTTCGCAAGAGGGTGCCTCTAGATGCAGAAGAGTTTGAAGTAACCACTCTCTGTTTCTTTATCTTCGACACTTTAACATGTGAAATATCCTGACGCTTCGGACTCAAACATTCTTCCAAGGCGTCTTGTTGAGCGTCTTGGCAAGCGTCCCGATATGTAAGACACCGCGCGTTCTGAGAAGCGTCCTGATGTGTAGGACGCCGTGCGTCCTGAACAGCGTCAGCTCAAGCGTCCTGGCGAGCATCCCGATGTATAAGACGCCGCGCGTCTTGAAAAGCGTCTTCTCAAGCGTCCTGGCAAGCGCTTCGCTGCTTAAGACGCCGAGCGTCAAAAGAATCATCTTCCTGAACGTCCTGAAGCTGATTATCATCATGCAAACCTTGAACTTCCGTCATGGATCCTTGAGCGTTCTCGGCCTTTTGACAAAGACACCGGCCGCCTGTGCGGCAACTCACGTCTGTCAAATTCGTCTCTCCTAGACGCCCTTTCATGAGGAACGTAATCACGTTCTCTAATGCGTCGGCTACTAGGAGGAGACTCAAAGGCCGAAAAACGCGGCGAAGGAGCCGGAGACTGCCTAGTCCTCTTAACAGGCAGCCACCGATCCTTCCTCCGATGACTAGGTTCTGCCTCCTTTTTCTCAAAATAGGAAGCTAACTGTTTCTGCAGTTCCAAAAGCATTTTCCTTGATGGGGAAAATTCTCGATCAGGAGAAGGACTCATCCTGTGCGAGGAAGATGGGCGAGGGGATGCCCTTTCCTTCAACTCAGGAACATACTTAGAGCGACTTGGACGCTCGAACGAGTCCTCCCCTGATGAAGTCTTGTTCCTTTTCTGTGGCGGAAAAAGCTTCAAAATCTTCAGGTGATGAATCTACGCACTGATCAGAAGGACGTGAAGAGTCTCTTCTATGAAACCTCTCTTAAGAGGGCGACGGCCGCCTATGCGACACCTTGCGCCCCTGCCGCTCTCCCTATGAGAGGTCTTCCGAGAGTCCCAACCTCGGTGAGGAGAGGAAGCCTCGGAAGAAGAGAAGCACTCTTTAAGTATCCGTGCCCGTGCACGAACACCGGCAGCCTGAGATTCGTCCTCAGTTTCTGCCGTAAGGGACGTCAGACCGGTCATTAGATCCCGTAACCCTCCTTCGGCTTTCGGCTTGCCCTCTCCCTAAGGCCTGGGAGTCCGGCAGGGGCCTAGGCCTAGAGGCATTATGGGGACCGATCTTACGCCCCCTCCATAACACTAGATGCACTAACACTTTTATTGCAATTATTCACATTTTGATTGTAGAGCAATCACTTTCGATTCCAAGGCGCGAATCGACTCCATAATCGTAGATAATACGTTTCCTTCTGCAGACACTTCCTGATGTTCGGAGGCAATACAACAGGATTAGGTTGAATTACATCTACAGGAGGATTTAATAGGAGATACAATTCTACCCTGACTTCTATTCACAG